>NW_022681455.1:51927690-52187690 GCF_009764315.1 Trachypithecus francoisi
TAAAGTAGACTCTGCCTTGTAGAGACTGGCAGTTTTTTCTTCACCCAAATATTAAATAGTGGGGCCAACTTCAAATATTTAAGTTCTTCTGTCAGCCCGGCTGTTGGCTTTGAGTCATAGGAATCAGTAAAACAGGAAGTGCCACAAAGGTAAGCACCGTCAGATTTAAGGCAGTGAGTGAGGGACAGGAACAGAAGTTTGCCAATGTCAAACAAATAACTTGTAGTGAAAATGGGCCAGAGAGGGGGCCTACCAAGGAAACACTCACACTCCAAGAGCTTGGTTCTTAGCTAAGCGGGAAGAGGATGTCTTGTTTATGTAGCTATGTAAAGCCTCACTCCCTGCCCTCTCCGGACCTCTTACTGAGGGAGGGAGGTAAGGGTTGAAAGTGAAGACAGCAGGGTGCTTATGCCATATTAGATCTCCATCAACATGCGACCCCAAAAGATCATGACTGTGGGAGCTTTGTAAATCAACCCGGGGTGCTTGCCCCGGGGCAAATAGCACAACAAATTAATCCTTTCTCCATGAAATGCAGCAAAGTTTGTATCTATGCTGAATTCAAATTGCTCATTAGCTCTGACATGTTCCTAATGAGGTTATAATGCTTTGGGACAAAGATCAAGTCACTGAACACAAATAGCTAGGGATAGAATCATAGAAAGATAAAATTAGAAGGACCTTAGAGGAGTGTCTCTCAGACTTTAATACGAATCACCTGGGCATTGTAATTCAGGACATCTGGGGCCCAGTCTGAGATTCTGCATTTCTTAAAAAATCCCTGGTGCTGCTGCTCCTGCTGGTCCATGGACAACACTTTGAGCAACAAGGCATTAGAGATCATTTAATTCAGTTGCCTCTCCTAGAAGTGAGAGCATCAGGGCCAAGAGACTTATAACTGGAAGCATGCTGAGACTTCCAGGTGGCTAATCAGGGTCAGTTGGGTATTTGTCCATAGACCTGTGAGTCAACCTGAAAATTTTAAATAGAATCTAAGGTGTAGAGTGATCAATCAGGCTAGCTGACTGAGGAAGTTTCCGGAACATGGAATTTTCCTTTTTAAAAGAAGAAAAAATCCAGGAAAACCAGGATACATTTTTCATCCTGCTAGACCCTTTTGAATCTACTTAGAATACAGCATCAGGATTATATTTTTCTTGACCTTGTCAGTTCCCAAGTGGTGGGATCATGACCTGCCACCAAGTCAAGCACCTTAATATCCTGTCCCAAAGATCTCAAAGAGCAAATGCTCAAACAAGTTTGAGGCTCTACAGAGCCTTCTAACATCACAGTGACAAGTGCCTCTCGAAGAGACAGCCTACCAGTAGATCTCAAAGTAAAGCATAATAAAGGACTATCAAGAACACACAGAAATAAATATTATATAAGCATATAATGTTCCTTTTAAGTACACAAATCTGTTTTCCTCATTTGATAAAATGCATGTAAGAAATAAATCACTAATTTTTATAACTCTCAAAACACTGATTTAAAACATCCTTGATAAAAACACTAAAATAATAAAAATTAGGCTGCATCCTTGAGAATGAAGAAAAAGTCATGCTCTGCACAATCAAAATGGTTAGAAATAAAAATAAATCCCCCATATGATTATTTTACTCACTGGAACTGGGCTCATAACGTTAGGTAGAATGTCTAGAAAGCAAAAATGAAAAATTTCCAGACTATTCAATGCTAGCAGTGCATTGCTAAGGTTTCCCAAACAGAATGCCAAAGTACTGATCCCATATGCATTCAAAATACAGAGTTAGTGCAATCCTAACCACAATGATTCTCACTCCCTGGAGTTTACTTGTTCAAGTAAGAGGCCAATGTGGTCTGACTGAATTACTTGACTTAATATTCATGGAGTTGGGACACTTAAGACAAAGGAAGAAAATAAGTGTGGCTAAATATATACAATGCATTTGAAATAAGTAAAAGACAGAACCCTAGACACTCAGCAATCATTACCTGGAAATTAAAGAGGGCAGGAGCAATCCTATTATGCATTATAAACAGCCCTGCTGCTGACTTAATGGTAGTTTGAGTAGCATAACCAAGGAGTCCCTGCTCCAATATTCATAGGAAATGTATTGTAGGAATCCAATAGTTCATGAAATTAACAAGGAAAATAAACTGGAGTGAAGCAACTTTGCAAGTAACAGGAGGCATCAGCAATTGCTTCCCCGGAGCATACTGAACACTTAAAAAGAGCTTGGGAAGAGCACATGTATATAAATGAGAATGGACATTATTAGAATTTTTTAATAATACTTTTAATTTAAATATATTTCAAACTCTCTGTTGGTTGTAAGTCTTTTAAAGAAGAAGTTATTAGCCCAAAATGTCAATAAGAGGTCACAGGCTATGAGATTTGGCCCAAAGATATTTGCAAATTAGCTGCCATTTGAGTCAGCTTAAAACTACCATACACTCACCACTAGGCAGCTATCAAAATTATTCCCATTTCACTTCTGTAGAGCTAAATACTTCAAATAATCTAGAAAACAATTTCCCTTCTATAAGTCTCAACAGCCAGAATAACAGATGCACGCTCATCAGCAAGCTAAAAAGTATAGTTAATTCCACTTACAAACCAATCGACATACGATGAAAAAGAACACCTCCTCCACAGGCACTGCCATGGACAACCCGACCAAAGCTTGCATTGACCAAACAAGAAGCTGAAAGGGTTTCCATAGAAGCAAGAATGTGACTTCTGTTTTTCCCAGACAGAGATCCATCCAAGTCTTCCAAAATTGCTGCATGAGGAAATGGAAATGCCACTAAGTTTGAAGAGTTTACGAACTTCAACTGGCTGGTCTTCACAGTAAATCCACCTACAAATTTGAAGACAGAAAGATTATTACACAATGGCACAAATAGCAACTAAATTCACTGGAGTAATGGTCTTAGGATTTAAATTGCATATTTATCCAGTTTTACAATTCACCTAATCATGCAAGAAAAAAAGTGTTTTCTGTAGTTGTCTTACAGTGAGTGTTTACTGTCTTCCAACCTCTGGTATGTGCTAGAGATACTAAGAGGTATAAGTGCAGCATTGGCCCTACCTTCATGCAGTCTATAGTCCACACTGTAGAACAGTGATTTTTCTATCAGGGTTGATTTTACCTTCCAAGAGACATATGACACTATTTTCAATCATTTTTGGCTGTCACAATTGGGGAGTTGGCAGTGCTACTGGCAGCTAGTAGGTAGAAACCAGAGATGCTGCTAAATATCCTACAATGCACAGGACAGTCCCCACAACAAAGGATTATCTCACCCAAAATGTCAATAGTGCCAAGGGTAAGAAACTCTGGTCTAGTGGGAAATAGAAACAGAAAACATTAATCTATTAATTACTTAGCACTAAAGATGCTATGGTTTAGTCTTCCAATCTTTCAGCTTTCATTCCTCTATGGTGAGTCTAACCCCTCCAATACCTCTTACTATGAGGTTTATACTTTAAACATTTACTTTCAAAAGCAAACTCAATTAATCACTTGGGCAAATAGTATTAGTAATACACTTTCTAAGTATTAGCTGTAGGGCCATACTTCTTGGCAGTCTTTCTCCAACACCACTGCCATGTGACTCATTGGTACTATCAGTCCAATTGCCTAGAAGGAAAGCATGGCAGTGATCTTCTAATTCACACACCCATGTCATTAAAAAAAGAAAACTGAGTACACATCTCCCAGTACATATACTACCATACCGTAATGTATTATGTACATTATAAAATATACAAAAAAGAAAATAAAATGAAAAAGATACAAATAGAGGCTCTAATGTTTTCATTCTGCAGCCCAATAGAGTACATGCAGTGAATCAATTCATGCATGAAAGGCTACACAATTGCACCTCTTGCAACTTCTGTATTTCATTTAATACCACAAACCACCTGCAGCTCTACGTTTCAGTCATGTTGGACTTCTTTGTGATTTCCCAAGCACAACTGGCTTTTTGGATTCTATTTTTTGTGTGTGTGTATACTGTTCCTAGAAATTCTTCCTTGCATATACCTTCTTGCAAACTTCTCTTCACCTTCCTAAACACTACTCAAGAATAACCTCTATGAGCTTTTGCCTGATTCCCTTCCTCAGCCCCTTCATTGACTTTGTTGGGTCCTCTATTACTGCGTTCATCATACTTTCTTACAACGATGGGCTTGGACGTTTATTTTAGTGCCTAGATCAAGAGTTCCTGGAGGACAGAAACTATGTGTTTTTTATATTTGCACCCTCTAGGTCCTTAAGCAGAGCCTGAAATAGACAGTATTTAAGCAAATGAAGAGAGGAGTTAGCCAATATTATTCAGTGAAAAGGGATTCGAGTTCATAGGAGTAGTGTGATTTTTTTTTCACTGTCTCATGAATGATATGAAATAGTCAAGATATTAAAGAATTGAGGAATTGTGATTGCAAGCACTTGTTATGAGGCATTTTTATTTCTATTATTATTTCTACAATCCTAAACTCAGATGCCACCCAAATAAAAACAATCTTTCATTCTGCCTACATAGGAAAAAAAAAGTGGAGACTTGTTGATTATTCATTTAATTAAAAAAACAAACAATTACCTAAATTGGTGATTCAAACCACAAGAGCATATTTAGTTGAATTACTTGGTTTGGCTGTTTACAATGATCAAATCAACTAGATTACTCTCTACCTCTTTCACCTTGGCCCATGAGTCCTCCAAGTTATTTCTTACCACCTCTGAGATGTGGTTAAAAAGTGGGCAAGAACTCCTATGGTTCCTTTGTGTATACATCAAGTCCTGGACTGTTGAAAACATTAAGTACCTGAACTTTGGCTCTTTTGAGGAAAGGTTGTATGCATGTTAGTTTACACCCAGTTATCTACCCATCTAACTCCATTCATTCATTTAATCAATAAACTGCCTGTCTACTAGGCATCTGGCTTTGTGCTAGGTACTAATAATTAAAACTGAGCAAGAAAGACATGATCTCTGCCTTTATGAAGGTCAGAGTCCAGCAGAGACATAGGACCATAATGATAGAACGTGATAGGCACCGTAATAGGAGGAGGACAGGGAGCTGCAGAAGCTGCACTGAGAGAACCTCCAGGATATCTTTTAGGAAATTTAAGCAACAGTTTCTACTGATGCAATCTTATAACTGAAAGAGATAATGATTCACAAAATATTTGCCACTATTTATAATACTGACTTGAATATTGGCCTATTTATCATCTGTTCTGTCTCTTCAAATAATTACCTTGTCCTCGGGAACAGTCTGAACAGGTTCTAATGGCCACACAGTTGATGAGATCAAAATTAACAAAGGTTGTGTTAGACACCATCAGTTCCCATCTTTTAGGAGTTTTAATCCCAGATGACATACACAGACTTCCCTGTGATTTAAAAGAAAAAAAGATGAAAGCAAAATAAGAAAACTGGACACATGAATACAATTCATAATGCATGAATAAAAACAAAGATAAAAAAGCGAGCTATCGACTAAGAGAAAATATTTGCCAATCACACATATGACAAATGACCTATATCCAGAATATAGAAAGAACTCTCAGATTTCAACAGTAAGAAAACAGACAATGCAATTCAAAAATTAGGGGAAAAAACCTTCAAAAGATAACTCAGAAAAGAAAATATACAGATAGTAAATAAGCACAGGAAAAAAAATGTTCAACATCATTATTCACTAGGGAAACACAAATTAAGATCACACTAAAATATACTATGCACCTATTAGAATGGATAAATAAAAATACAGTGACAATAGTAAGTGCTGATGAGGATGAGAAATAATTAAAACTCTCCTATGTTTCTAGTGGAATGCAAAATGAGACAGCCACTGTGGAAAAGTCTGGCAGTTTCTTATAAAGTTAAATATGCCCTTATATGACCTAGCAATTCAACTCCTAGGTATTTACCTTGGAGAAATGAAAACTTACATTTATATAAAAACCTGACACAAATGTCCTTAACAATTCCATTTATAATCACCGAATCTGGAAACAAGTCAAATGCACCTCAACAAATGAATGGATAAACAAACTGCATTACATCTATCTAATGGAATACTATTCATCAATAATAAGGAATGTAATATTGATACAAGCAACAAGTTAGATGAATCCCAATGGCATTCAGGAGTGAAGGAAGCCAGTCTCAAAAGGTTACATACTCTAGGACTCCATTTATATGACTGTTGAAAAGGCAAAACTATAGTGACAGAGAATACATTAGTGATCGCCAGTGGTTTAAAGTAAGAGGAGGCTGTGGCTACAAACATGGAGCAAGGAACTGGAATGGATGCAACTGTTCTGTGTCTTGATTGTGGTGATGGTAGTTACACAAATGTGTACATGTGTTAAAGCTCATAGAATTGTACATCAAAAAGTCAGTTTTGCTGTATATTAATATATTTTTAAAACTTTAACAAAAAGTCTGAAAAGAAAGAAACAATAAGTGTTTTCATGATTTTCCACAAAATCTCTTTGACAAACACTATCCAATCAAGTTGCTAGTGCCTCACTGTTCCATTGTTAAAAATAGTCTTACATTTGAGGATTACCAGAATTTTTTTCAATAGCTCCTAACATGAAAAATGATGAAACAATAAACAAATAGCAGAAAAGAAACCCAGTGGACACAAAGCTAGTCTAGAAATCAGAAGAAAACAAAAACTATAATTAATGGCCTCGGAGAAATAAGTATATTATATCCTTGAAACAAAGAGAAGCCTAAAATATTATTTTTAGAAAAAAAAATAGGAGAGTAGAAAAAGGAAATTCAATATCATAGAAAGTAGAACAAAAAGACAAAGAGATGGAAAATTAGTAAGAACATTAAGACGAGAAAAACATTCCAGGGGGCCCAATATTTAAATAATCATAGTTTCAAGGAAAAGAAGAAAATATAGGGGAAAGAATTATCAAAGAAATAATTAAAGAAAACTGTCCAGAAGGAAAGGATATAATTTTCCAGACTGAAAAGTCCCACTCAGTATCTAGTACAATGTTTAGAAAAAGAGCCACAGCAAAGTGCATCATATTGAAATTGCAAAACACCAGGGACAAGGACAAGTTCCTATGAGCTTTCAGAGAGAAAAAAATAAAAGGTTACATATAAAAACCCTGGAATCTGAGTATCTTTTTTTTTTTTTTTGAGACAGAGTCTCACTGTGTTGCCCTGTCTGGAGTGCAGTGGCGTGATTTTGGCCCACTGCAACCTCCGCTTTCCGGGTTGAAGTGATTCTCCTACTTCAGCCTCCTGAGTACCTGGGACTACAGGCACATGCCACCATATCTGGCTAATTTTTGTACTTTTAGTAGAGACAGGGTTTCGCCCTGTTGGCCAGGCTGGTCTCGAACTCCTGACCTCAGGTGATCCTCACACCTCGGCCTCCCAAACTGTTGGGATTATAGGTGTGAGCTGCTGCATCCTGCCCTAAATCTGAGTGTCTTAAAACTATTCAACCTCAAAAGCAGAAGGAGCTACAAGTTGATGGAATATTGCCTTCAAAATTTCAGTGCAAAATGAACTTCAACCTGGTATCCTATAACCAACAATCTGCTAATCTGCTAATAAAGGTAATAAAGCGGTCTCCATATATAGCTCAGAACTTTACCTTCCATTGTTTCCTTTTTTTTTTTTCTTTTCCGGAAAGTTACCTTAGGCTATGTTCAAACTGAGGAATTAAGTCAGAAAGGAGGAAGATGTACAAATCAGAAACAAGAGCTCCAATACTAGAGAGACAGGAAGGAAATCTCCAGGATAATGTTCTAGGGAGATTCCAAGACGGAGCTTTGAAACCCTTCTTATACATTGCTGGTGCAAGCATAAACACTCTGGATTGTTGCTTGGCATTATCCACTAAAGCTACACAATGACGCAGCAATTTTACAACTTGGCTTATATTCAACAGAAATGCATGTACATGAAGACCAGAAGGCATATAGAATAATGCTTATAGCATCATTATTTGTAAATAACCAAATTTACAAATGATGAAAACAATCAAATGTCCATTAATAGCTATATGCTTTAAAAAAATTGAGGTTGAGTCATAAAGTGGAATACTACCCAATGATTGGAAGAAGAAATACTTGTAACACAGAGAAACATGAATGAATCTCACAGATATAATGTTGTGCCAAAGAAGCCAGGTACAATAGAGTTACATGCTTTATGATTCCATTTACACAAAGTTCAAAACCAGGAGAAATTAATCTATATGGATAGAAGGCTGAATAATGCTTGCCCTTTGGCTAGGGAGTGTGGAGTGGGGTTGAATGGCGGGACATGAAGAGGCTTTAGAGGAGCTGATAACGTTCATTCCTTTATTATTAGTTTTTATTTTTTAGAGGCAAGATCTTTCTCTGGCAAAGTTCTATTTCTTGTTCTCAGTTGTATACATATACACGGTTGGTTTGCTTTGTAAAAATCCACTGAGCTATTCCCCTGTGATTTGTGTACGTTTCTCCATAAATGTTATATTTCCATGAAACATTGACCTTAAAAAGTAGGACAAATACTAGAGAAAGGTAACATATAAGAGGAAAGGGTAAGGAAAGAAGCTAAAGGAGTTTAATGTCCTTGTATTGCTTATGTAAAGTTTAACAGTGCTGATGTAATTTAGACTTTGTTAAGACAAGCAGGCACATTAAAAACTTAAGGCCAACAGCTAAAATAATCATAACAGAATGGATAACTTTCAAATGATTAAATATAAAAAGATGATATGCAAAACAAATCAAAATAGAAAAGAAGAAAAAAACAGAAACCAAAAACGGATTGCAAACTGAAAGCGCAAAATAAGATGGTAGAAATAAATGCAAATATATGGGAGACATCAGCATGTGGAAGGTAATTGAAACCACTAGAGAAAATGAGATTTCTCCCAGGGAGAGCTAGTATATTGAGAAGAAAAGGGGCCCTAGAACAGAATTTAGAGAAACAAAAAGATGAAAGGTCTAAATTGAAGAAGACAAATCCACAAGTGAAAATGGGAAATCACCCCTCGAGAAATAGGAGGAAGAATGAAGCAACTCCATCAGCATCTGTCTGAATAAGATATTTTTTAAAGTAGCATCATCTGCTCAAATTAATTATAATAACAACAAAGACAGCCATCCTACAGATACTTTGATAAGTCGGGTGACTGTCATTTAAATTAAAATTAGACTTTTTTTTAGTGTGAAAGGGTATGAGACAGAATGCTGGGACAATAGGTATAAACAAACTACCCACCCAAACTAGGATATACCGTCATGCTATAGCACATCTCTTTCTTGTATATTTAAGCTATTCTTACTGAAAATTATTCTATTCATCTCAATACAAAGGTAACATTGACTGTGAGAGTACCAATACATATACAGGTATGCTTAAAGGAAAAAAATTCCTTCTAATGATAAAAAGTTCTTCCAGAAAGTAATGTTTATTTTAGGATATGACTCACTGATAATTGTATGCCAGCAATTATATGTGAGTGTGTTAGTGGAAAGTCTAACAATGGACAGGCCAAATTCTTTAAAAGTCTTAATTCCTGGCTAGGGGCGGTGGCTCACGCCTGTAATCCCAGCACTTTGGGAGGCCGAGGCCGGCGGATCACGAGGTCACGAGATGGAGAGCAACCTGGCTAACATGGTGAAACCCCGTCTCTACTAAAAATACAAAAAATTAGCCAGGCGTGGTGGCGGGTGCCTGTAGTCCCAGCTATTCAGGAGACTGAGGCAGGAGAATGGCGGGAACCCGGGAGGCGGAGCTTGCAGTGAGGCAAGATGGCGCCACTGCACTCCGGCCTGGGCGACACAACGAGACTCCGTTTCAAAAAAAGGGTTAATTCCTAAAGGAATGGAAGGCACAAAAGATAGAGGCTAAAATCAGAGTCCCATAACCACAGAGGTCAGGCACCCTCTTTTCTTTCTTCTTTCTTTTTTTTCTTTTCCTTTTTTTTTTTTTTTTTGAACTGACGCCTGGCAACACAGTGGTTCCCAAATAAATCTGAAAAATAATGTGCTAAGTAAAGATTAATAGATGTTTTTTGCTTGTTCACTTTAATGCTAGAATTTCTCATAGCCTTTAGTATATTTTTTCAATGAACTTTATTCTGTATATTTGAGGTTTACAACATGATATTACAGGGTACACACAGGTTATAGTGAAGCAAATTAACATATTTGTCATTTCACATAGTTACTTTTCTGTGACAAGAGCAGCTAAAATCCACTTATTTAACAAAATTCCCTGACACAATACAATTTTATTATCTCTAATGCTTATGTTGTACATTACGTCTCTGGACTTGTTTGAGATTTTGGGAAATAGAGGGTACGGTAAACAGCACAGTATAAATGTAATTATAATCAAAGAATTTTCTTTTTCCAGACTCTATCCAAGGGCTAGCCTTTCATGAATAACACTTCAGGGAACATTGGTATGGGCACTAATAAATGTCCTTTGCCAAAGCCATTTTCCACGTGCAGTTGAAGAATATTTGACCAGGAGTGGGAGGATATCAGGGTGGTCCTAGCTCCACAATACTAGGCATGAACCTTAAACTGCCATTCAACTTTGCAAGCCTCCATTTTCCCCTAAATTCAAGAAGTTTAACCAGATCATCTCTTAGGTAATAGTTGGCTCTTTAATTATGTGGTTTTATGATTTGGATAACTAACCAGCATCTAGACATCCCCTAGAACAAAACTGTTTAACATTTTCCATCAGGGGACTCTTGTCCTGTACTTACTTAAGAGACTGAAAGGCCCTCAGCTGTACTACATTCCTAGTGAATCACACCCCAAGGGTGTGATTATTTTTGATTATCTCATGATAGGCACCCTTTTGTCATAATTTGTATCTTAATTTATGTCACTTTCCCATTAATTATGATGTCTATTTAACATCAATTAAGATACTGCAACATTAATTTACCAAGACAGTTGCTCAGTTTGCTGGGAATTTTGTTTTTAACATCTACTCTAAGGTTATTTATGGAAAAGTTAAGAACCTCTGATGTACTGCAGCATCACAGAATCTAAATCTGGGTACCATCCTCTCTTGAAAACTACACCGTCTGAAAAGAAGAATCATCGCTCAAGGTGGTAATCCTTTTAGAGGAAAAACAAAAACCCTGCCAGGTATTTGTCTCCTGAAAAGGATAGTTCAAAGGAGACTTTACTAAGAAAAGTTGAGCGTTAAATCCAAGAAAACATAGCTCCATAAGAAAATGACTTTTAAAATCTTCACATTTTTATCTATAGCTATGAAATAAATAATCTTCATTAGAAGTATAAGAATCAAAACTTATTTAAATTTCAATCAAATTAAGCACTCAGGAACAAACTGAAGAGAATATTCTTTCCTTGGCTCCCAAGAAATCTATGATTTTCATAATGATGTGATGACTAGTATGAATGTAGCTCTAATGAAAACAAGAACATAGAGGATCCATTATAGATCTGAAGCCTAAGAGACCAATGGCAGCCATGAACCTCCCCGAGGAACTAGTGCTTCCTACCTGGAAGTACTCTTTGCCCCGTCTGCATTCTTGTACCCTGAGAAGTCATCTAGAGTCTGATTTTTATCATGCAGAAATCCATACGTAGGCATATATTAGTGAATCACATACAAAATAATGAACTAGGCAAATCTGTTTTCATGATTTGACCTCTTTCTTTATGAGTAATAATTCTAAATTGCAAACAAAATTCTGTAAGCTACTTATGACTTTTGTGATTTATATATACTCATAACATTAAAGTCCTGTGTATATATGAGTTCTATTGTCAATATCACCACTATTACAAATAAAAAGCTCCTTTAACTTTTACCAATGAAATACAAGATTCACTAAAGAATGCTATTAAAATTGCATATCCTGGATCATCAGGAGGCCCAGCACATGTAATTTAGTTGTGATGGACAGCCTAAAACAACCACACTGAGGCACTTACCTTGTGGGCAAAATGACCAAGTAATAAGCTGTCAGTAACTGAAGTATTTGCATCACTTTCCAAGATGTCAATTCCAAAATCTCTGCATGAATAAACTGGAAGTTTTTCAGGCGAAGATTGCTACTTCTAAAAATCTATAAAATACAGCATGTTACAGCAAAGGTCTGAGGCTTGGTTTTTCTTGCAGACTTCCTGTAGTTTTTAAAATTACTGATTAAGTATAAAGAAGCATGCTATATTGCATTAAAGCACCTTTTGTCCATCAATGTCAGTACAGGTATCCTAAAGTTGCTGTGAGGTCAGCACTAATGAGTCTCCTTTGGTAACACCTCTTTGTACTCTTCATTTTTCCTCATAATAACCAATACATTTCAAAAATCAATGTGATTTCTCCACATATCTAAAATAAACTTGGAGTGGCCAAATCACACAAAGGTAACAAAGAAATCATCACACCCAAGAACTCTAGTGCTTAACATTTTCTGCAACGTATTATATATTAACCCATATTGTCAGAAGATTGCAAATATGAAATAAGTAGCTCAGCATGACTACAGATTCACAGTTATGTACATATATGTTTATGATAACCCAAACAGGGGTCATGTAACAACAAAATTAGGTTGGTAGAGTTGTAAGCTCCCTACTTGCTATGGTTTAAGCCTGTCCCCCAAAAAGCATGTTTTGGAAACTTAATCCCTGATGTAAGTGTTAGGAGGTGTGTAGGTCATGAATGGATTAGTGCTGATTACAAAAATCTTGGGGCTGTGAGTTCTATCACTTGCTTCTTCTTTGCCTTCTTTGCCTTTCTGCTATAGACTGATGCAGCAAGAAGGTCCTCAGTAGATGCTGGCCTCTCAATCTTGGATTTCCAAGCCTCCAGAATCATGAGCTAATAAATTTGTTTATTATAATTTACCCAAATGTTGTTTTTCTGTTACAGCAGCACAAAGGGACTAAGGCACCACTGGTCTGGGAGACAGAGTTGTGCTTATGTTTATGTCTTTGACCAATTTTTTGCTAATTTTATTTATTATTAATACATAATGATCCATTTTAATTTTTGTAAGTAGTATGAGGTAGGATACAACTTAATTCTTTTGTGTGTGACTATCTAGTTGTACAAGCATCATTTGTTGAAAAGACTATATTTCCCACATTGAACTGTCTTGGCATCCTTTGTCAAAAATCATGTTTATAGATGTATGGGTTTATCTCCGGACTCTCACTTCTATTTCATTGACATATATGTCTGTCTTTGGGCCCATATACCACACTGTCTTGATTATTGTTGCTTTGTAGCAAGTTTTAAAATAGGGAAGGATAAATCCTCTTACTTCATTCTTCTTTTTTGGTATAGTTCAAGGGAAGTTTACTTTTTAAATTTGCTGCTATTATGTTATTTAATTTCTGCCTTATTCTTCACTATAAAAGTGTAATTCCAAGAATATTTTTTATTATTTAAACTTTTTGATTGATCAAATTTGAGTGCACAAGAGTTCAAGCTGTAGTTCTGTATTTTTTTCCTTTACATTACAGGTTTAGCATTTCTGATTGCAGAACTTCAAAAAATGGCTTTAATAGCATCTTTTAATATTTTCATTTTACTAGATTATTACCTCTAGAACACGGCTATTCAAGAGCAGGGAGACAGAGTTTAAGCCCCTGCAGGTATAAATTACTTCGCTGCACAAGAAGGCACTCAACAAATGTTTCCACTAGATTTGTTACCCCTACAATATTAATAGTGTTCATGGGAAGCATTTTATAAAATTAAATGAGAACAAAACACTAAATACATTTTGGACTCCACCTGTTAGCTATCCTAATTATATATTTTTGGGCTTTCTTCATCCACAATTATCTTTCTTTTGTTGGATATATGAAATAAATGTTTGACTTCCTTATTGTGACATTATTATATGTTTGTATTCTATTTCCTGGAACCTCTACAAATGTATTTCTTCATCTATATATCTTATGCTCCAGATTTCTAGGCAGAGACAAAGTGCATGTAATTTTGTCTGTATTGCATCAAATAGTGGCCCTGAATAATTTTTATACGTTGCTGTTAATGGTGAGCATGCAAAGCTTCCTTATAAGAAAATCACTGGGCAAATGAAGAGTAAATGATTGAACCTTTTCTTTTCCTTTAAGAAAAAAATAGAAAAAAATTTAGCTTATTGACTAAAGTAAGAATAGTATATTGAGCTAGAAATGTTTGTGTTCCAATGACAAACAGTGCTTTTTCTTAAGACTGGGGCATGTATTCTTCAGGATATTGGGACATCAAACGCACAACTTCTGGAGTTTAAATTCTGCACTTGGTTGTACTACTAACCAATTGTGTGACCTTTGACAAGTCCCTTCCCTTTCTTAGCCTTAATTTCTATCTCTAAGTAGGGATGGAAGGAAGGAATAGGTAACTTCTATGATCTCTCCTGATTATAAATCTCTCTGATTCTGTTGTTCTGTACTAGGATTTCCAAAAAACACACAATGGAGAAAATGACCTAACCCTGGAGTAGTGACTAGGAATTTGTTTAACAGCTATTCTACAAGCAACTATGATGCATTGGTGCTTTAAAATTGTGATAGCACAGCAATGCTCCCCTTAAGAGCAAGTCATTCCCATTTAAGTAGATATGCATAATGAATTGCTATGAGAAAACAAGTGACAGTTGTAATTTAAAAAACAGCAACAATAACAACAACAAAAAAACTTACCTGGGCACCACCTGCACTTTCCCAAACTGTGAAGCTCTGGAACAGGGTGGTGCCAGTGACTTTATCCCAAGGTGGTTGAAATTTAGGGTATACAAAGAGACCATACCTAAAAAGTGAAACAAACAATGAAATTAAGCCAATTTTTATGTTTCTAACTTCCTACTTTTTCTTATTGAAAAATACAAAGTAAAAGTAATGTATTAGGGAGAGTGAAGGTACGTAGAACCTGTGACCCTCCCCCTGACTGTTCTTGCCCATCCCTCAGCCCTCCCACTTTTACCCTCTGTGACCTACTCCTGAATCCCAACAAAATGCAGATTACTCCAGAGCCCAAGCCCACCAGCCTCCCAGGGGTTCTGCATATTTTTGGAAGTTTAATTGCTCTCTCTATTGAATTCTCTCTGGCCACAAAAGGTACATTCTGTCCTTCTGCCTTTTCAGGTGACTCTCTTCTCTTTGCCATCAAACCGTTATGAACTGGAAAATAATGCTAACACAATTATATACAAAAGCCAAGACATGGAGGCAGCCAAGATGTCCATCAATAGGTTAATGGCTGGGGAAAATGTGGTATATACTTGCAATGGAATATTATTCAGCCTTTAAAGAGAAGGAAATCCTGCCATTTGTGACAATGCAGATAAACCTGGGGGACACTGTGCTGGGTGAGGTAAGCCAGACACAGAAGAGCAATAGTACATCATATCACTTAAATGAGAAATCTAAAATATTCAAACTTATAGAAGCAGAGAGCAGAATGGTGGTTGGCAGGGGCTGGGAGGAGGGGAAAATTGGAAGTATTAGTCAAAGGGTACAAAGTTTCAACTATGCAAAATGAATAAGTCCTAGAGATATACTGTACAGCAAAATGCCAAAGCATACAATACAGCAAAATTAACAATACTGTATTCTATATTTAAAATTTTGCTAAGAGGTCAGATTTTGTGTCAAATGTTCTTACAGTAATAATAGTAATTCAAATAAAGAGGGCTGGAGGAAAGAGGTGATAGATATGTTTGCATAGATGGTGATGATGGTTTCAGGGGTGTATACTTATCTCCAAACTCATCAAGTTGTATACATTAAATACGAACAGCTTTTTGTGTGTCAATTATACCTCAAAAAAGCGGCTTCAGAAAATACACAGGAACATCACCAAATCTTGAACAAATGCCAAAAGTGCTCTCATTGTGAGCATTCTACAGAAAAATGTGAAATCATAAGACTTACAGCCAAAATATAGATGAATTCCCCCAAAGTTACCTGGTACAAGAATGTGCAATGTTCTGACTGAAGGAAAGAAGTGGAGCTTGTGATGTTTGGTTGGTCACGAGATGGAAAAAGTAGCCATAGCCAGCACCACACACTCTGTTCCCCTACAGAAATTAGGGAGAGTTAAAAAATAGTTACCCCATGTATGATAAGGTTGCTGGAAAGAAAGACTCTTGTTTGTACTCATCCCACTTTTATATTCACTTTCTGCCAAAGTACATTAAAACTCTATTATAGACTCATTTATTGTTTTTTTCCTTTTGGGAACAAAAATATTGATATGGTTTGGATCTGTCCCCCTGCCCATATTTCATGTTGAATTGCAATCCTCAGTATTGGAGGTAGGGCCTGGTGGGAGGTGATTGGATCATGGGGTCAGTTTCTCGTGAATGGTTTAGCACTGTCCCCCTTGGTACTGTTCTCACCACAGTGAGTTCTCATGAGATCTGGTAGTTTAGAAGTGTACAGCACCTTGTGACCCCCACCTTGTCTTGCTTCTGTTCCTGCCATGTAAGGTGCCTGCTCCTGCTTTGCCTTCTGCTGTGAGTAAAGGCTCCCTGAGACCTGAGACCTCCCCTGAAATTGATGCTTCCATGTTTCCTGTATAGCCTGCAGAACCATGAGCCAATTAAATCTCTTTTCTTTATAAGTTACCCAGCCTCAGGTATTTCTTTATAGCAATACGAGAATGAACTAATAAAAATATTGTCATTCTTCTTCCTTCAGCCAGCTCAACTAGACTGCAATTTGCCCATCTTAATAACTGGTTTCTCATGTTCAAGCCTCCTTCTATGTTCCCACAGTGAGTTTACTTATGACATCTAAGATTCTACTCTTTGGTGAATGGAAGAGTATATGGTAGCTCTCCAAGGCAAAGGTGTACCTTGAAGTCAAGCCCACACAATGTGTTCTCTCTGGATCTTTGAACAAATCAATGATTTGTCTATGGGCTGAAGGCCGCATGATTTGACCAGTCATGACTTAGTTCCAAGACAAAGTGACTGATTTCAAATAAAGCTCTAATCTCTTCGAAGTGCTCTTGTCCTGAATAGACTATTAATTCACCTTGATATTTCTTTATAGGTCTTACTATCTAAATAATTTCATGTATTTTATGTGTTCATATAAAATCTGACTTCCATATGAGTTTGGGGATCTAATTCTGATCAAAATGAACACAATGAGGTTATCTTTATAAATTCAATGAAGTACCTACAATATGTTCATCCCTATGCAATATAGTCTTAAGACAGAGTAAAAAACTAACTTCCTAAAGGTTTAAGACTGCATACAGGTGTATTTTTTTTTTTTTTTGGCCTACCCAATGTTCACATTTTTTGTTTCCAACATGTTCAAACCAAGAGACTTAATAAAAAATTCAGACTTTCAGCTTTTCTGAGCCCAAATTCCTGTGAGGTAGCTACGGGTCAGCTGAAGATAAGAAGGGCCTGCCTTCTTGGACTATGGATCATTTTTCCACAGTCCTCACCCTTCCTGTTTCACTCATTTATGATGCCTGCCTAGTCTCTGCAGTATTTGAATTTGCAACCTCAACTACAGGCAACATAGTAAATAACATGTTGGCTATTCTATGAAAGTTTCTATTTCTGCTTTCCTGAATCACATCTGAGTTCTCTCAGTATCACACTCTCACATCTCAAGGATCCCAAGCCTTCTCTTTACCATTAAGGAGAAAGAACTCTGACAAAAATCAGGGGCCCTATTAGGCTGCTACACTGCAGTGATGCTATTAGTGGGAGGAACAAAGGGCCAATCGATCAAGCCATGAGACTACTTCCTATGTGCCCACGTGCATCTGACCTCTCTCAGCCTGAGTGGCTGTCCAAAGCCAAGATGCCCATGTCTGCCTGGAGAACAGAAGTTAAGGAACAGGCTGCTGAGGCATAAGCCCTGGGCTACATGGATGAAGGGAGTCTCCAATGCTCCCACATGATTCATCCCTGATCACCTGGGGGTCTTCCATGGCCTGGCTGGTGAGAGACAAGGAATGCCTGGATCGTCCTCCTTGAAAGTCACTCAATCCCGGGAACACAAATTATGGGGCTTGGAGATCTCATCCTGAACACTGGCAGCAGGGTCACAGTAAAGAGAATGGGGAGTCATAAGGACTGTGACACTGTGCCACTCAACAAGACATTAAATGCCTTTCTTTAAAAAACAATACTTCAGTGCAGCCCTCTATGCAGGGCTCCGTGGGGACTATGCTGTGAGCATCGCCTTGGAATAGTTTCTTAAACTTTAGTGTGCAGCCTGGTAGAGTTGTCATATTTAGCAAATAAAAACACAGAGTGCCCAGTGAAATTTAAACTTCAGATAAAAAATAAAATATTTTGATATAAGTATGTCCCAAACACCATCTGAAATTTAAATTTGACCAGATATGCTGTATTTTATCAAGCAGCCTTTACCTGGGGGTATATTAGCCAAAGATTTTCAGATATTCTGACTTAGTAGGGGGGTGATGAGGAAGGGATGAGGGACAGTATTCTGTACTCTTGGGTATCACAGGGTGCTCCAATAGGTCTGCTGCAGGTGATATTTTGACCCCATTTTGAGAACTGCCTCTCTAGAGGTGATTGAGAGAGTAACGCTAAGGGTTACTAACATTCCTAGGAGACATTAAAAGAGGAGAGAAACACTAGAAAAACCATTTCCTGGTGAAGCGTTTGGCCATGAGTTGCTTTGGGAACCCACTGCAAATGGAAGCCATTGCTGAAAACTGAAGGAGGATAGAGACCTAGAAATCAGGGGGAGAATCCATTGCTAGGTACCCAGCAAAAGCATTGCCCAGCTCAGTGCAAGTTATACTTAGGTTGGATTTTTTTCTTTTCCTTAGAAGTATGTATTTTTTGAAGTCATGATGGAATAGAATAATAACACTCACAGCAAAAATCTACAGAGAAGGCACTACACTCCAGGTACTGGATTTTTGAGTCTCATTTATTTTTACGAAAGTTTTGTGAGTTTTGTATTATTATTACAGTTTCATAGCAAAGAAACTGAAGCTCAGAGATGTTGAGTAACTTTCCCAAAGTCACAGAGCAAATAGTTGTCAGAGCCAGCTCCATCCAAGTCCAAGCCTGGAAAAGTTAGAGACTAGAGTAGAGAAATGAAGGTAGGACCCAAAGGCAGGATGCCCAATAATAGGAGGCAAGTGAAGAAACATGAACAAGAGAGTACAAGGCAAAGTCTTGTCACCAGGTCACGGGCAGAACAGGGATTTGCTGTGGCCTCCCCAGTAGTGGAGACAACATATTGAACAACATCCTTTGCAGAAGTCAGTGTATCATGGACATTCAAGCAAGGGAAATTCCAGACAGAAATTAACTGTCCAAGTAAGCCAGCTCCCAGAGGTGTGCATCTATAGTCACCAGAAAAAAAAAAAAAAGTGAATTAATCCTTAAGGCACCGGGGGTAGTGTTTGATTCCTCCAAATCTGGAGAGCATTTTGCAGGCCAGATTTAACTAAAGAGTTGCTCTTTCCACACCCCAAATCCAGAGAATGTAAAATCCTTCTCATTCTCACCACACGGGGAAAAAAGCATGCACAGCTTAGAGTGCACAGAGAGATACATGGGTAGGGGTGTGGGACATTTCCCAAGAGTAGGAAGAAGACATGACATTTTGAAGAGTACATTTAAGGAGGACGAGGGTTCTGAAATTTCAGCATTATGGAGATCAAGTGTTATTAAGGCTCAGACACGTTGATGAGGACTGGCTTCTGACACAGGAATTTTGAGCAATGACAGATGAAAAGACTGAGATTATCTGCAGTTGTCATCTACTATCGGTGCAGACAATAGGGCTATGGACTGGATGCAGACAAAGGTTAGAATTTAATGAGGAAGTTCTGACCTATCCAAGGACAGGGTCTTGCACTAGCCTTTCACACAGCTTGGGAAGTGTTACTACATTTTCAGCAAGGATGGATTGAGAGTGAAGACTCCATACCCTTTTACCTGTAGCTATTCTGTGTTTCTTTATCTTTAGACTAAGTAAACTCATTTCATCCTATGGCTTCAGTCATTCTAGACTAATATTTTTATTGACTTTAATTTCCAAATGAAAGGACTTTGGGTGGTTTTTTTTTTCCTTTTTTCTTTTCTCTTTTTTATTTTTTATTTTTTTTGAGATAGAGTTTCACTCTTGTTGCCCAGGCTGGAGTGCAATGGCACGATCTTGGCTCACCACAACCTCCGCCTCCCGGGTTCAAGCGATTTTCCTGCCAAAGCCTTCTGAGTAGCTGGGATTACAGGCATGCACCATCATGCCCGGCTAATTTATATTTTCAGTAGAGATGGGGTTTCTCCATGTTGGTCAAGCTGTTTTTTTTTTTTTTTTTTTTTTTTTTTTTTTATTATACTTTAAGTTCCAGGGTACATGTGCATAACGTTTATATCATGTATAACTCCCCAATGCAATCCCTCCCTCCTCCCCCCTCCCCATGATAGGCCCCAGTGTGTGATGTTCCCCTTCCCGAGTCCAGTGATCTCATTGTTCAGTTCCCACCTATGAGTGAACATGCGGTGTTTGGTTTTCTCTTCTTGTGATAGTTTGCTAAGAAT
This sequence comes from Trachypithecus francoisi, assembly GCF_009764315.1. Lineage (NCBI taxonomy): Eukaryota > Metazoa > Chordata > Mammalia > Primates > Cercopithecidae > Trachypithecus > Trachypithecus francoisi. The sequence continues at coordinate 51,948,229 of NW_022681455.1, forward strand.
GATGGTTTCCAGCTGCATCCATGTCCCTACAAAGGACGCAAACTCATCCTTTTTGATGGCTGCATAGTATTCCATGGTGTATATGTGCCACATTTTCTTAATCCAGTCTGTCACAGATGGACATTTGGGTTGATTCCAAGTCTTTGCTATTGTGAATAGTGCCGCAATAAACATACGTGTGCATGTGTCTTTGTAGTAGAGTAATTTATAATCCTTTGGGTATATACCCAGTAGTGGGATGGCTGGGTCATATGGTACATCTAGTTCTAGATCCTTGAGGAATCGCCATACTGTTTTCCATAATGGTTGAACTAGTTTACAATCCCACCAACAGTGTAAAAGTGTTCCTATTTCTCCACATCCTCTCCAACATCTATGTTTCCTGACTTCTTAATGATTGCCATTCTAACTGGTGTGAGATGGTATCTCATTGTGGTTTTGATTTGCATTTCTCTGATGGCGAGTGATGACGAGCATTTTTCATGTGTCTGTTGGCTGTATGGATGTCTTCTTTTGAGAAATGTCTGTTCATATCCTTTCCCCACTTTTTGATGGGGTTGTTTGTTTTTTTCTTGTATATTTGTTTGAGTTCTTTGTAGATTCTGGATATTAGCCCTTTGTCAGATGAGTAGGTTGCAAAAATTTTCTCCCATTCTGTAGGTTGCCTGTTCACTCTGATGGTAGTTTCTTTTGCTGTGCAAAAGCTCTTTAGTTTAATGAGATCCCATTTGTCAATTTTGGCTTTTGCTGCCGTTGCTTTTGGTGTTTTAGACATGAAGTCCTTGCCCATGCCTATGTCCTGAATGGTACTACCTAGATTTTCTTCTAGGGTTTTTATGGTATTAGGTCTAACATTTAAGTCTCTAATCCATCTTGAATTATTTTCGTATAAGGGGTAAGGAAAGGATCCAGTTTCAGCTTTCTACTTGTGGCTAGCCAATTTTCCCAGCACCATTTATTAAATAGGGAATCCTTTCCCCATTTCTTGTTTCTCTCAGGTTTGTCAAAGATCAGATGGCTGTAGATGTGTGGTATTATTTCTGAGGACTCTGTTCTGTTCCACTGGTCTATTTCTCTGTTGTGGTACCAGTACCATGCTGTTTTGGTTACTGTAGCCTTGTAGTATAGTTTGAAGTCAGGTAGCGTGACGCCTCCAGCTTTGTCCTTTTGACCTAGGATTGTCTTGGCAATGCGGGCTCTTTTTTGGTTCCATATGAACTTTAAAGCAGTTTTTTCCAATTCTGTGAAGAAACTCATTGGTAGCTTGATGGGGATGGCATTGAATCTATAAATCACCTTGGGCAGTATGGTCATTTTCACGATATTGATTCTTCCTATCCATGAGCATGGTATGTTCTTCCATTTGTTTGTGTCCTCTTTGATTTCACTGAGCAGTGTTTTGTAGTTCTCCTTGAAGAGGTCCTTTACATCCCTTGTAAGCTGGATTCCTAGGTATTTTATTCTCTTTGAAGCAATTGTGAATGGAAGTTCATTCCTGACTTGGCTCTCTGCTTGTCTGTTACTGGTGTATAAGAATGCTTGTGATTTTTGCACATTAATTTTGTATCCTGAGACTTTGCTGAAGTTGCTTATCAGCTTAAGGAGATTTTGGGCTGAGACGATGGGTTTTTCTAAATATACAATCATGTCATCTGCAAACAGGGACAATTTGACTTCTTCTTTTCCTAACTGGATACCCTTGATTTCTTTCTCTTGCCTGATTGCCCTAGCCAGAACTTCCAACACTATGTTGAATAGAGTGGTGAGAGAGGGCATCCCTGTCTTGTGCCAGTTTTCAAAGGGAATTTTTCCAGTTTTTGCCCATTCAGTATGATATTAGCTGTGGGTTTGTCGTAAATAGCTCTTATTATTTTGAGGTACGTTCCATCAATACCGAATTTATTGAGCGTTTTTAGCATAAAGGGCTGTTGAATTTTGTCAAAAGCCTTTTCTGCATCTATTGAGATAATCATGTGGTTCTTGTCTTTGGTTCTGTTTATATGCTGGATTGCATTTATTGATTTGCGAATGTTGAACCAGCCTTGCATCCCAGGGATGAAGCCCACTTGATCATGGTGGATAAGCTTTTTGATGTGCTGCTGAATCCGGTTTGCCAGTATTTTATTGAGAATTTTTGCATCGATGTTCATCAGGGATATTGGTCTAAAATTCTCTTTTTTTGTTGTGTCTCTGCCAGGCTTTGGTATCAGGATGATGTTGGCCTCATAAAATGAGTTAGGGAGGATTCCTTCTTTTTCTATTGATTGGAATAGTTTCAGAAGGAATGGTACCAGCTCCTCCTTGTACCTCTGGTAGAATTCAGCTGTGAATCCATCTGGTCCTGGACTTTTTTTCGTGGGTAGGCTATTAATTGTTGCCTCAATTTCAGAGCCTGTTATTGGTCTATTCAGGGATTCAACTTCTTCCTGGTTCAGTCTTGGGAGAGTGTAAGTCCAGGAAATTATCCATTTCTTCTAGATTTTCTAGTCGATTTGCGTAGAGGCATTTATAGTATTCTCTGATGGTTGTTTGTATTTCTGTGGGGTCGGTGGTGATATCCCCTTTATCATTTTTTATTGCGTCTATTTGATTCCTCTCTCTTTTCTTCTTTATTAGTCTTGCTAGCGGTCTGTCAATTTTGTTGATCTTTTCAAAAAACCAACTCCTGGATTCATTGATTTTTTGGAGGGTTTTTTGTGACTCTATCTCCTTCAGTTCTGCTCTGATCTTAGTTATTTCTTGCCTTCTGCTAGCTTTTGAATGTGTTTGCTCTTGCCTCTCTAGTTCTTTTAATTGTGATGTTAAAGTGTCAATTTTAGATCTTTCCTGCTTTCTCTTGTGGCATTTAGTGCTATAAATTCCCTCTACACACTGCTTTAAATGTGTCCCAGAGATTCTGGTATGTTGTATCTTTGTTCTCATTGGTTTCAAAGAACATCTTATTTCTGCTTTCATTTCGTTATGTACCCAGTAGTCATTCAGGAGCAGGTTATTCAGTTTCCATGTAGTTGAGCAGTTTTGATTGAGTTTCTTAGTCCTGAGTTCTAGTTTGATTGCACTGTGGTCTGAGAGACAGTTTGTTATAATTTCTGTTCTTGTACATTTGCTGAGGAGTGCTTTACTTCCAATTATGTGGTCAATTTTGGAATAAGTGCGATGTGGTGCTGAGAAGAATGTATATTCTGTTGATTTGGGGTGGAGAGTTCTATAGATGTCTATTAGGTCCGCTTGGCAGAGATGAGTTCAATTCCTGGATATCCTTGTTAACTTTCTGTCTCGTTGATCTGTCTAATGTTGACAGTGGAGTGTTGAAATCTCCCATTATTATTGTATGGGAGTCTAAGTCTCTTTGTAGGTCTCTAAGGACTTGCTTTATGAATCTGGGTGCTCCTGTATTGGGTGCATATATATTTAGGAGAGTTAGCTCTTCCTGTTGAATTGATCCCTTTACCATTATGTAATGGCCTTCTTTGTCTCTTTTGATCTTTGATGGTTTAAAGTCTGTTTTATCAGAGACTAGGATTGCAACCCCTGCTTTTTTTTGTTCTCCATTTGCTTGGTAGATCTTTCTCCATCCCTTTATTTTGAGCCTATGTATGTCTCTGCATGTGAGATGGGTCTCCTGAATACAGCAGACTGATGGGTCTTGACTCTTTATCCAGTTTGCCAGTCTGTGTCTTTTCATTGGAGCATTTAGTCCATTGACATTTAAGGTTAATATTGTTATGTGTGAACTTGATCCTGTCATTATGATATTAACTGGTTATTTTGCTCATTAGTTGATGCAGTTTCTTCCTAGCCTCGATGGTCTTTACATTTTGGCATGTTTTTGCAATGGCTGGTACCGGTTGTTCCTTTCCATGTTTAGGGCTTCCTTCAGGGTCTCTTGTAAGGCAGGCCTGGTGGTGACAAAATCTCTAAGCATTTGCTTATCTGTAAAGGATTTTATTTCTCCTTCACTGATGAAACTTAGTTTGGCTGGATATGAAATTCTGGGTTGAAAATTCTTTTCTTTAAGAACGTTGAATATTGGCCCCCACTCTCTTCTGGCTTGTAGAGTTTCTGCCGAGAGGTCTGCTGTTAGTCTGATGGGCTTCCCTTTGTGGGTACCCGACCTTTCTCTCTGGCTGCCCTTAAGATTTTTTCCTTCATTTCAACTTTGGTGAATCTGGCAATTATGTGTCTTGGAGTTGCTCTTCTGGAGGAGTATCTTTGTGGCGTTCTCTGTATTTCCTGAATTGGAATGTTGGCCTGCCCTACTAGGTTGGGGAAGTTCTCCTGGATGATATCCTGAAGAGTGTTTTCCAACTTGGTTCCATTTTCCCCCTCACTTTCAGGCACCCCACAGACATAGATTTGGTCTTTTTACATAATCCCATACTTCTTGCAGGCTTTGTTCATTTCTTTTTCTTCTTTTTTCTTTGGTTTTCTCTTCTCGCTTCATTTCATTCATTTGATCCTCAATCGCTGATACTCTTTCTTCCAGTTGATCGAGTCGGTTACTGAAGCTTGTGCATTTGTCACGTATTTCTCGTGTCATGGTTTTCATCTCTGTCATTTCGTTTATGATCTTCTCTGCATTAATTAGTCTAGCTGTCAATTCTTCCACTTTTTTTCAAGATTTTTAGTTTCTTTGCGCTGGGTACGTAATTCCTCCTTTAGCTCTGAGAATTTTGATGGACTGAAGCCTTCTTCTCTCATCTCGTCAAAGTCATTCTCTGACCAGCTTTGATCCGTTGCTGGCGATGGGCTGCGCTCCTTTGCAGGGGGAGATGCGCTCTTATTTTTTGAATATCCAGCTTTTCTGCCCTGCTTCTTCCCCATCTTTGTGGTTTTATCTGTCTCTGGTCTTTGATGATGGTGACGTACTGATGGGGTTTTGGTATAGGTGTCCTTCCTGTTTGATAGTTTTCCGTCTGACAGTCAGAAGGACTGTCTGTTGGTCTGTTGGAGATTGCTTGAGGTCCACTCCAGACCCTGTTTGCCTGGGTATCAGCAGCAGAGGTTGCCAAAGATAGAATATTGCTGAACAGCGAGTGTACCTGTCTGATTCTTCCTTTGGAAGTTTCCTCTCAGGGATGACTCCACCCTGTGAGGTGTGGGGTGTCAGACTGCCCCTAGTGGGGGATGTCTCCCAGCTAGGCTACTCAGGGGTCAGGGACCCACCTGAGCAGGCAGTCTGTCCGTTCTCGGATCTCAACCTCCGCGTTGGGAGATCCACGGCTCTCCCCAAAGCTGTCAGACAGAGTCGTTCGCCTCTGTACCGCCCCCGCTGCTTTCCCTATTGGACCTCAGCTGTGGGCTGTCCCCAGAGGTGGAGTCTACAGAGACAGGCAGGTTTCCTTGAGCTGCTGTGAGCTCCACCCAGTTCGAGCTTCCCAGGGCTTTGTTTACCTACTTAAGCCTCAGCAATGGCGGGCGCCCCTCCCCCAGCCTCGCTGCTGCCTTGCGGATAGATCGCCGCGACGGCTGTGTTAGCAGTGAGGGAGGCTCCGTGGGCGTGGGACCCTCCCGGCCAGGTGTGGGATATATTCTCCTGGTGTGCCTGTTTCCTTAAAGCGCAGTATTGGGGTGGGAGTTACGCGATTTTCCAAGTGTTATGTGTCTCAGTTCCCCTGGCTAGGAAAACGGATTTCCTTCCCCCTTGCGCTTCCAGGTGAGGCGATGCCTCGCCCTGCTTCAGCTCACGCTGGTCGGGCTGCAGCAGCTGACCAGCACCGATTGTCCGGCACTCCCTAGAGAGATGACCCCAGTACCTCAGTTGAAAATGCAGAAATCACCGGTCTTCTGTGTTACTCGCACTGGGAGTTGGAGACTGGAGCTGTTCCTATTCGGCCATCTTGCTCCGCCCCCCTCTGGTCAAGCTGTTTTTAAACTCCCAACCTCTGGTGATCCACCCACCTTGACCTCCCAAAGTGCTGGGATTATAGGCATGAGCCACCATGCCCGGCCAACTTTAGGTATTATTAAGGGTAACTCTCTGAACCTGGATGATCCACTGGCAGTGATAATATAGCAGCACCCCCAACAGGAGAAGAATTTAAAGACCCTGTTCCTTCCTGAATGTACCACATGTTCCAGAAGGAAAACACACACACACACACACACACACACATTCAGCCAAGCAAAGATGGTACAGGGGAGAAAACTGAAACAGATTGCTCTTAACCCAATAACGCTCAATTCGCTGCCTTGTGTGACAGAAAGAACCAATGCCTCAACCCCTGGAGTCCTTCAATTTTGGGGGAGGTGTGAGTCAGGGCCAGAGTTCCCCTGACACTGGAAGCCTGACCAGCAGGCAGCAGCCAGGACCTGGTCAGAGAGGCCAGCACATGCTGACACAATTGCCCCGGGCTGCTTATTTAGCTTTAGCTTCAATTCACTGTGGGTCCCAAAGGTTCTTACACTGGGTATTTATAAATAGACAGCCCTTTCTTCCTCATTTTTCATTCAGTTACAGGATGTTTTGTTCCTTTGTGGACTAATTGGCCCAGTCTCCCCTGCACTTCATTATTTAGGAGTCTGAGCAATTCTCCAATTTCCTAAAAGCACTTAGAATTCTAATCACATGTCTCACCTACCACAGGGTACTCACCAAAAGTGACTTTTGCCCTAGTACCATAGCATTTATGGCACATCTGGGTGATCACATATAAACACTTTCCAAGCGCATTTATAGGTGGGCAGGAGACTACAACTTTGGTCCTCTGTTAGCTGATAAGACTCACTTTTCTTACAAAAGAAGCGCTTGAACAGTCAGATCACATTGAGTATTAAGATGAATCACTATCCAAGATGCCAACATGACTTCAAAGAATCAGGTCCATTTCTAAGACTTCAGTGGTCTTAGGGTGGCCTAGAATAGAGTGCTGGTTGTCAATCAGGGATGACTTTATTACCTAGGGAACATTTAACAACCTCTGGATACATTTTTTATTGTAACAACTTGGGAGGATGAAGAAGAGAGAAGAGGGCTACTGGTATTCAGTGCATACATACCAGGGATGCTCTTATACAGAGGATAGCCTCAATAACAAGGAATTACCCAGTCCAAAATGTCAATGTTGACGTAGTTGAGAAACCTTGGTCTATAGTCTACACTGGAGTCACATATTAGCAAAATAACCCACACCCATTTTCCAGTATCCCATCTCTAAATTTTGATGAAAAGACAAGCCTAAATATGAAAACATGGTTAATTACAATAAGAATGCTTTAATAGTCTTTACTAGGAAACTATTCATATCATTTAAAACTATTAGATGAGGCATCAGGCATTCCCATTAAAAAAAAACATTTATTAGCATTAAATCAGCTATCTCAATTTTTCTCTTGTGCTAGAAAACAGAGTATGCACTCCTGCTTCTTGGCCTCAAGAAGAATCACTGTCCCTTAATTGGCAAATACGAGTGCCCATTGTATCTCTTCAGCCCTTGCAGATACACAAAGAAATACCACAGCTGTTGTTCTCAGTCATGATTACACAACACAAACTTTCCCCAGGGAAGTGAAACTCCACCTTCTCTAGGTGTGTCTCTCTGTACCCACGAAACTGGGGAAAGGTCAGAAGTACATAATAACCGAGGGCCACAGAAGGGGGCTTCTTAAGCACCCACCTTGTCTGCAAGCATACAATGAGAAATGTGAACTGGAGGCTAAAAGTGATCATTTCACTTGTCCACACAGCTCTATTTCATTACCAGGGAAATGCTGTTTCATTATCAAGATTTTATGAGGAAAGAAAAGATTCTTACATTTCAAAAATATATTCCAAGGACTGCATCCTTATCCATCACCTTTGCCAGCCAAATGCTCAGAAAGCACGTTTCCCTGAATAAATGGGTTTGTTGAATCATCTGCCCTACTGCCATTAGCATTTATGGCACATCTGAGTGATCACATATAAACACTTTCCAAGTGCATTTATAGGTGGGCAGGAGACTGCAACTTTGGTCCTCTGTTAGCTGATAAGACTCACTTTTCTTAGAAAAGAAGCACTTGAACAGTCAGATCACATTCCTTCCTGGCCCTTCTTACTCTCAACTCCAATTGTGTATGCTACAAATGATTCATGAGGAAAAACCACATATTTATGCAGGCAACTGGCAGCTTGCGGGGAAGGTTTTAAGGCAAGCAGGGAATTTTGTGTGGAAATCAATTCTTTGCGGAAGTCAATGTACTATGGACATTCAAGTAAGAGAAATTCCAGAGAGAAATTAACTGCCCAAGTAAGCCAGCTCCTTGAAGTGTACATCTATAGTCACTAGAAAAAAAGTGAGTTAACCCTTCAGGCAGCTCTTAAATATGCATTACCTATTGAGTGGGAAAAGCTTGAGAACTGAGGCTGGGCCTTTAAACACAGAATTCCTTACAAAATTGATTCACAAACCAGAACAAATTCTCCTCAAATTAAATGCATGTCTCCAAAGGGCTCTTCTTCAGAGTTTTTCCACGGACTATCCTAAACAGGGGTCTGGTCATAGGAAATTTCCAACACCTACATAAACACGGGAGACTCTGAGCTCTGGAAGTGGGCAGTCCCTTGCTGTTTGAGAGCAAAGACTTCCCAGCCAGAGAGAATGAGAACAGGTTCACATAGGTTACGTCTTCTGGAAACATGCAGCCTCTTGACAGATAACAAGGAGCTCCTGTCAAAGGAGTCCGAGACTCCGGTGCTAGAGTTGCTGAGGGAAGACAGCCTGGGCGTGAAGTGTTCTAAGAAGCTACAGGTGATGCACGAAAGAACCACCAACAACTTGCTTTTGGAAAGCTTGGCAAAGGCCTATTTAAGAAATGTACCAGGGAATGCCACAGGCCCCGGGAGACTCAAGCGCATACCACTCATTGGTCCTCACTGGCAAGAAGGTACAAAGCTCAGGTTTTGCTTCTCAATGAAACTGCCCTAGACTCACCTCAGCTGCAGGCTGGGCAGGGAGACAAGCAGACCACCTGTGGCTATCAAAACTAAAAAGGAATATCACGCTTGAAATTTATTTGCATCATGCCGGTTGAAGGTAAGTGAACTGCAAAGGTGACTGACTGCAAGCCCAGGTGAATTCCTTATGTTGTGGCTGAGAGTTTGGTCCTGGCTCTGCATCAGGGCAATTTGGGAATAATATAAAACCACAAACCATTGCACAGACTTAAGAATCATATCACCTGCCTACCTACCTGCCAGGTCAGAGATTTCAAGGTCAGACTCAGGTATGTGAGGAGAGAGAGTTTAGGCTTTCAGAGTTGGTTGCCCAAACATTAGGCCATCTTCTTCAAGTCTAAATAAATGCATTTATTTAATTAATACTATCATACCAAAGTCAATGTCCTGGCCTTGGTACAGCTCCATGACTATGGTTATGGTTATGTTATCATTGGAGGGAGCTAGATGAAGAGCACACAGGAATTACCTTATTTAATGCAGCTTCTCATAAGTCTGAAATTATTTTAAAATTAAAAGTTTAAAATAAAGACAAATCTGAATTAATCAGAATTTTCTATCACATCTCTTTCTGTTCCACATATTATACATGTACACACAAATACATGCACACATACACACACACCTTGTTATTGTGGAAGCCTCCTTATTATCCCTTTGGAATGAAGGTAAACTTCTAAAATATGTTCTTCAAAGTACTCTGTATATCATCCATACAGGACACAAGAAACACTAACTCAGCCAAGCATGGTGGCTCACATCTGTAATCCCAATACTTTGGAAAGCCAAAGTGGGGAGATCACTTGAGACCAAGAGTTTGAGACCCACCTAGGGAGCATACATTTTTTTCACATATGCCCAGTTATCACCTATGTCTTTAAGTAATGGCACATCACAGACAATAGAATACGAAAAAAGACTGAATAACAGAAAGCTAATGGCACAACTGAAAAACTGGACTAGACTTTGCAAGATTTAATGCTGATAGCCCAACAGAATCTAAATGCTTCCACTGACTAAACTTATTTTTCAGTCATCAAAATGATTTTAGAACTTTGGAACTTCTTCTTTGCTTTGCTTTTTCTTCCCCCATATAATTTGGTTATAGATTTATACCTTCATTCATTATATTAAACACATTTTTTGAGCAACTACCATGTTTTAGACATTGTGCTAGCGTCTGAAAGCTAATGAAAATAGAATTAGAACTTTAAGGTCACCAATGATGAATATGTCAGGAATATACCTAAAGAATCTACATTACCAGTTTAACCTACTAAAACTCCATTCTCAAAACACATACATTGTATTTTTTTTCTAATTTTGAAAAGTGGATACAAGAGTAAGAAAGTAAATGAAGGGAAATGGAAAGCATTGGAGGGAGAGCAAGCAGCTGCTTGTAGAGTCAATTTTTCTATTGCTGACTGGGTATTATTCTACAGGTCATTTTGCAAGACTCATGCAACCCACAGCTTTTCAGATTACCCTCTGGTTCTCTGCACCTGCAGCCAGCTCAACCCTTCTTGTCAGCCAGTGGCCAGCACTCCTGTCCAGAAGACCACATACTACCCAGTGAGACAAGGACATTCCAGCTTCACACAGCAGGTGAGCTGGGCAACCCTGAGGGTTTACTTTCCTCTAGGCATTTGATGTAGCCAACATTATGCTACCCAGAAAAGTACACAAAAACATGGTTTCTTAAGCCCAAAAGCTTGCAGACATAGAAAGGGCACATAGGAATTCTTTTATTTATTCTTGTAAGTCTGAAATTATTTTAAAAGTAAAAGTTTAAAATAACAACAAAGAAAAATCCTAATTAGCATTAGGATTTTTGGCCTGTAGTGGCCAAACAAGTTAAATGCAGCTCCAGCTGTCCTAGGTCTGGGGTCTGGGTTCCTACAGTCCCTGTAGTTCTGCTTCCTTTGCTTACTGGCATATTAGCCACTCCCATTAGGCACCCAAAATGGTGTGTAAGTGCTGTGCTTGGAACAAACGTAATTAAGAATCTAAGGAAGGTTGACGAGATAACCACTACTTTTACTAGAGGTTATTCAGCTGAAGGTAATTAAAAACAGAAGATTAGTGAGAAGGAAGCTCATGCTCGGAGTTCCTCAGAAACTCAGCATAATGACATTGTGGATGCTCAGAGGAGTTTCCTGGAAGAGTGAGGTCTTTAACTCCTTTGATAGATGATCCATGGGATAAAATAATTAGAAAAGGAGAAACGAAATGGCCTGCCACTACTCTGATGCACTTGTTCACTCAGGTCTACAGCTACATTTTCCCCCAAAAAATTAATTTCTTAAATGTTTAAACAGAAATTTACCAAGAGAAACCAATGTTAAGTTGTACTAAATAATGGGACTTAAAAACTCAAGGTCATTGAAGTGGACTTCATCCTCCTGGAATCTGACATGACCTTATACACCACATGACTCAGTTTTGAACACTGTTAAAGGACAAAATATGGCCACATTAACATAGTAAGATAGTGAAGGTTTAATAAGAAATTGGCATTGGAATCAAGAGAGACATAAATCAGCACCCAGAGTTGATAGTTCAGGGAGATATTTTAGTTTGCATTAGCTATGTGACCAGGAAACGATCAATATCTACTTTGTTTTGCTCCATTACCTATTACTTCAAAAAAGTGTTTCCAGGAATCCTGAGAGGAATGCTTATCTTTATCCTAAAGAACTTGTTTAATGTAAAATTATACATTATTTTCTTGATACTAATATGCAGCAAGTAAACATTTCATACCACACCACCACTAATGCTGCCACCTTAAAGAACTTTTAGAGCAAGCTTATCCAACCCACAGCCCACAGGTAGCATGCAGCCCAAGATAGCTTTGAATGTGGCCCAACACAAATTCATCAACTTTCTTAACACATAACGAGATTTTTTTTTTTAATTTTTTTTTCAGCTCATCAGCTATCATTAGCCTTAGTGCATTTTATGTGTGGCCCAAGGTAATTCTTCTTCCAATGTGGCCCAGGGAAGCCAAAAGGTTGGACACCCCTGATTGAGAAAGAACTTTATGCCCTCTCAGTTCTGGTCTTCCTGGTGGAGCTGAAGATCTTACCTCTATAACATTGGTGGGGCTGCGGATATAGATGCCAGATGGTGTCAACATTTCAGGATTGGAGAGTCCCTCGGCACCAGAAACTCGGATGATCACATTGTTTCTTATTATATTTCCATGTCCTGACCAGTCTAATGTTTAAACAAACCCAGAGAATCCACAAACATAATTGAAATGTACACAACTCAACACTCTTGATTCTACTAATACGCATCAGAGTTCACATATGTATTTCATATATAGATAGATAGATAGATAATACTTAGTATGCACAATAAACTTAAGAGACCTAACATTTTGCCATCAGGCTTGTCTATAAAATATATGACAATTTTAAATACAATGTAATAGATTTAAAATCAATTTACATATTTACCATATTTCCTTCCATGAATTGCCTCCCAAGAGATATATCTCATTTCCATGCATGTCCCTGAGAACAAAAGACCCTGTTACTTGAGTATATTTTATGCCACTTAGGAAAACAAGAGATGCTGCAACACTACTTCTTCTTTGGGTGTGGGTTGTTTTAATTTTGTTTTTGTGTTTTTATCCGTAAATCAGGGAAAGAGATACAGATCGTATGAACTCTTCAGTTCTAGAGTATCAGGATTCAGAAGTTCATTTTAAATAAAAAGAACAGAAAAATAGATCTGTTTTACTTTTGAGGAGGAGTCTAAGTAACTACCTCCACTGTTAAGTGCCACATATCCTGTGTCAACACCAACCCCATTCCTAGCTGTTCAAACTGGCAACCTGCTATCTGCATGCCCTCACCTTCCCTTGGAAGATCTGAAATGTCCTGGAGGAACAGGATGGACAATATCTAGGACCTTCACACCCAAACAATTGAGGTTGGAATAGAAGAGAATAGAAGAGCAGGCATGGGCCATGCTACATAGAGAAATTAGTCACTTAAGTGCTATCAATAAAGATCAGCCCCAAAGAACCCTTCATTACAACGTATCTGGGCTTCCTCATGTCATTTCATGGGTCTGGGTTTGCATACTTGTTATGTGTGAGATTGAGGGCTTTACCTACCACACATCAATAAAGAAAAATGTTAATTCCCTAACTTGTAATACAATAGATGTCAAAAGCTTATAATTCACAACATTCAAGCACTAAAGGTTAAATTCCTCCTACAGGTTTTCTTCCTTACGTAGTTAACATCTATTCCACATAATTGTTTTCTGCTAAGGTAATACTGTTAGGATACCTTTCTCAATTTCTCCTTGATGTCTCACCTTTTCCCTTGCACGGACAAATGTAGGAACAAACAAAGTCAATCCTACACCTGTTAGTTGACTTCCCGGTGGCTGTCCTTTTCTAATCAAAAGATTTTTCTGCACCTGATCACCTCAGTGACCCTTAGTTTTTTCTCTTTTAGAGCTAGTGTTTTTTTTTTTTTTTTTTTTTTTTTTTTTTTATTGAGACAGAGTCTCGCTCTGTCGCCCAGGCTGGAGTGCAGTGGCCGGATCTCAGCTCACTGCAAGTTCCGCCTCCCTAGAGCTAGTGTGTTTTAAAGCAAATGTATCTGATTCATATTTTCTCACTAGACAGTCTCCATCTCAGAATAGAACTTTTATAGCTTTTATCTCAACAGATTGTTCTTAAATGAAACATATATTTTCCCACTGATGATACTATAGAATTAAATATCAAACAGTATTTAACAAATACTGTTAAATATATTCTCACTTTCAGTGAAAAATTCTGATTTACTTTTTTATTCTGATAAAACTAGAGACCCTTTGTTCCTTAATTCATTCATTTCTTTCAACTAATAGATCTACAATGCACTAGTTAATATGCTAAATATTCAGGAGACAATGTCCTCAAGAAATCTGGTGGCAAAAAGACATTAATCAGATGACCAGAATTGTGGTATATAATTTTAAATTAAGAAGTACTGATTGGTGCTTAAAGAGCTTAAACAGAAGGACTTGTCTGGGAGAGAGGATCTTGCAGGAGGAGAGTAAGTGGCATGAACAGAACCAGAGAGCTTGTGCAAAGACCCTGAGGAAGGAAAAAGTATGGTCTTTTGAAGGAACGAAAATAAAATATTTTAGTGTCACTGCAGTACTAGGAAGAGAAAAAGAACAAGACAAGTTTACAGAAGTTAACAGAGACAAAAATCACTGAAGGGATCTTTTAAGTCTGGTGAAAAGTTTGGGATTCTATTTTAAAAGCAATAAGAAACTCAAAGGAGATAAGTGATATGATACAATTTGAGATTTTTAAGGATAATTCTGAGTTTTGCAAGGGGAATGAATTTTAGGAAACAGAAGGAGATACAGGTGATCAGTTGAAAATTCTGAAACATGGGCTTCTTCAGCAAGCCACAGGAGCTTGAATTCTATTAAGAAGAGAATTCCAGATTTTTAAATCCTTGGCCAACACCAAGTTTGACAGTCTGTAAGACTACACAAAGACATATGTATGTGACTTAGAATTATTGTGAAAATTACTGGTAGAAAACTTTAAAACTTCCCATTATATACTTATTAACCTGACCTAATCTTTAAAAAATCAGTATCCTATAGGTAAAGTTTAGTAAGCCAATCAGTGGTGACTACATTTAAATTTAGAATTTTTTACTATAGCCCATTTCTAGTGATCATAAGGCCAATATTTTTATAAATTGGGAATTACAAATTTGGGGAGAATTCATTGTGAAAAACTGTGTCCTACTCAAGAATGCAGAAATTAGACAAGCTTGTTTTACTTACCAACTAGCAGTGCATGACCTAAAATATTGTAGAATACATTACTGTTCACCTTCAGGCCCAAGGTCCCGCACATGCTGAGGCCTCTACTGAAGGAGCTCCTCACTGTGCAGCCCTGTATGAAAGACTCTGAATAGGAAAGAGTAAAGTAAAAATTAGAAATGGCTGCTGAGATTCTGTTGACCATATTTAAAGGAAGCTACACTATAGCTAAAGACATTCTCCCACACAATAATGAAACTCAGGAGATAAGAAGTTAGAAGCAACAATCAAAACAAGAGAATGGGTAACTCAAACCAATGGGCCTCAATAATGAAAAGGATGAAATTTAACGATCAAGTGTTAGAAAAAAAAAAACAATCTGAGAAAGACAAAGTATGTCTAAACAATAAAAGAACTCATGGCTGTCAAGATTTCCAACTGGCCATCATCTTTGGTATCAGCTCTCATCACAATACAGCAGATGAGAAGTTAAGGATAATGTGAAGAGCACTGCTTATGGGCTAGCCTTGATCTTTGAAACCTGGAGCTATGAATTAATATTTATAATTTATCAGGCAATAATATTCTTGGCCCAAGATAGCCAGAGACCCTTATTCCCAACTGTAAGCCAGGCCAAAGGTTGGCCTGAGGATCATGACTCTCACATTTGAACTGGATAGGTTTATAAAACTACAGAGGAAGCTATCCTCTACTATGCTAAAAAAAAAATGACAATTAGGAAAATCATTACACTGGTTTCATAGGCATATTCTATAATCCTCAAATCTGGTTATGAGGCCTAGATGAGTCAATGAATACACAATTACTGATTATCAACTATATGTTTCAGGAATTGGGCACGGCATTGTGCTGGAAACATAAAAATGAACGAATCTAAGTAACCTCTGCATTCGTGTATTTGCATTCTGATGGAGGAAACTGACATTAAAATAATAAAAATCCATTATTTGAATAATTAAACTATAAATCCTAAAAAGGGAGCTTTGTATTATTACTAGGTAGTAAGAAAGATACAGATGCCAAGTGCTGGGATATTAGAAAAGTTACTTTAGTTTATGGAATAATTTGACTTTTATTTTTATTTTTATTTATTTATTTATTTATTTATTTATTTATTTTTTTTTTTTTTTTTTTTTTTTGAGGCGGAGTCTCGCTCTGTCGCCCGGGCTGGAGTACAGTGGCCGGATCTCAGCGCACTGCAAGCTCCGCCTCCCGGGTTTACGCCATTCTCCTGCCTCAGCCTCCCGAGTAGCTGGGACTACAGGCGCCCGCCACGTCGCCCGGCTAGTTTTTGTATTTTTAGTAGAGACGGGGTTTCACCGTGTTAGCCAGGTGGTCTCGATCTCCTGACCTCGTGATCCGCCCGTCTCGGCCTCCCAAAGTGCTGGGATTACAGGCTTGAGCCACCGCGCCCGGCCAATGTGACTTTTAAAGTTGGGACTATGCAAAAAATTCTCCACTTTAACATCACTATTGACACTGGATCTCCATACTCCCCTCAATCTCAGCTCTCCTACTACTAAGTGCCCTCACATTACTCATCAAGGATACACCCCAATAAATTAACCCATCCATATCTAATTCTGTAGAAAACACTGCCCGTGGTGCACAGAATCTTCACCATGTCACCCAAACAGAATATGCCTGACCATGTGAACAACCAATAAGTACTGAGGTGTTTGTGTAGCTCTAAGGGCAGAATACTGGGATTGGTGAATCTTTAAAAAGTACTGTGCAACATTTATCTATGTAAAAAACCTGCACATCCTGCACATGTATCCTGGAACTTAAAATTAAATTAAAAATTTTTAAAAATACTGTTCAAAGATCCCAATGCCTTCTAACTCTAGTAGCTGGGAGTAGTTAGCCGCATAGGACATGAGGGGCTTCAGGGTGTTAAACAATAAAAAATTCCTTGAGGAGTATTCCAAAAGTTTCTAGCCTCTGCATTTTAACAGGGATTTACAGGTAATAATGTATTAATGCAGTAATTTTCAAACTTTTATTTTTAAGCACTGAACTCTTTTTCAACTAAAACCTAAAATATAAAATATCTATAAAAATAGATGAATGTGCAGCTACTCTGATTGAAACAGAGGTGGGAGAGATAGGTTAGGTAAAATTTGATCAAGGAAGGGCTTTGATTATGTTCAATTGATAACTTATTTGTGACTGCTACCCTCTTTTTTACTGAACTGGCCACATGTCAAATATTCTGCAGTACTATATACAGCTGATCAAAGAACCAGAGAGAAGGAAATAAAGATACTAATAGATCCAAAGCACATTCCGGGAGCCATCCCCCTAAATGACTCAAATAAATAAAAAGAGATTGTATTGTGAAAAATAATAATTTTTTTTTAAATATTTTATTTTTTTGGTGTTTTTATTTTTTTATTTTTTTATTATACTTTAAGTTCTAGGGTACATGTGCATAACGTGCAGGTTTGTTACATATGTATACTTATGCCATGTTGGTATGCTGCACCCATCAACTCGTCAGCACCCATCAATTCATCATTTATATCATGTATAACTCCCCAATGCAATCCCTCCCTCCTCCCCCCTCCCCATGATAGGCCCCAGTGTGTGGTGTTCCCCTTCCCGAGTCCAAGTGATCTCATTGTTCAGTTCCCACCTATGACTGAGAACATGCGGTGTTTGGTTTTCTGTTCTTGTGATAGTTTACTAAGAACGATGGTTTCCAGCTGCATCCATGTCCCTACAAAGGATGCAAACTCATCCTTTTTTATGGCTGCATAGTATTCCATGGTGTATATGTGCCACATTTTCTTTATCCAGTCTGTCACAGATGGACATTTGGGTTGATTCCAAGTCTTTGCTATTTGTGAATAGTGCCTCAATAAACATACGTGTGCATGTGTCTTTGTAGTAGAATAATTTATAATCCTTTGGGTATATACCCAGTAGTGGGATGGCTGGGTCATATGGTACATTTAGTTCTAGATCCTTGAAGAGTTGCCATACTGTTTTCCATAATGGTTGAACTAGTTTACAATCCCACCAACAGTGTAAAAATGTTCCTATTTCTCCACATCCTCTCCAACACCTGTTGTTTCCTGAATTCTTAATGATTGCCATTCTAACTGGTGTGAGATGGTATCTCATTGTGGTTTTGATTTGCATTTCTCTGATGGCGAGTGATGATGAGCATTTTTTCATGTGTCTGTTGGCTGTATGAATGTCTTCTTTTGAGAAATGTCTGTTCATATCCTTTCCCCACTTTTTGATGGGGTTGTTTGTTTTTTTCTTGTATATTTGTTTGAGTTCTTTGTGGATTCTGGATATTAGCCCTTTGTCAGATGAGTAGGTTGCAAAAATATATACACCTATCATGTACCCACAAAAATTAAACATCTTAAAAAATAAAAAAAAAAAAGAGAGATTGGAAAAATTAGAATAAATAGACTTATTTAGCATGCAGATAATTTGAAATGAAGGAAAATGTTGCTTTTGGCTGGTCAGAATCCTGCCCTCAATGACCTCAAGGATTACTTTGCCATTACCTGTTAGAATCCTAGTGTCTCTCAAGAGCCACCTGAACAAAGTATGCCCTGATGTCCTTTGTCAGGCATCAACCTCTGAACCCCTGGAGCACCACCTCTTTAAGGAAGGCAAAGCTTGAATGTGTGGGTATTGAACGTGCTGATGAATGGGGAGGATCACTCAGAAATGGAGTTGCTGTCCTCGTGACTTGGCATCTGCACCCCCATTTTGTGATTCTCTGCATATCACCTTTTGGTAATGAGTTTTTGCCCTGGATGTTCCTACATTCAACTTTGATTTTAGAACTTCTATCAGTGCATTGAGTCATATTCTCTTTTTCTGATTCTGATCTTGTTTTTCACCTAGTTGTTCTGACCTGAATTTGGTGTTTCCTGCTCCCTTCTTACCTCTTCATGTCTGGCCAAGATCTGCACATGTATCTGCTCCTCATTCCCACAAAAAGCACCTGGGTTTCAGCCCATTCCCCCTCATTTCCCCAGGCAAAAGATTCCTCTGATTTAGGACAGCTTTACATAGAAGTGTCTGGACTCCCACAGTGATAATGTAATACCAATTCACCTGTAGTCACAAAGCTAGTAAATGGTAGAGACAGAATTCAAAACACATGATTGTGTGGTTCACTCTCGTGTGCTATATTATAGTGATAGTTCTCAAAGTGGACTCCTTGGACTGCCTGTTCCAGAATCAAAAGGTTTGTATATTTAAAATACACATTCCTAAGCCTACCCTAGACCAGAATTTGTTGGGGTAAGGTCTATAACTCTGAATTTTAATAAGCTCTACAAGTGATTTGTTTAGGCATGCTAAAGTTTGGGAACCACAGACCTAGAATATAACTATTATCCATCTCTAAATCCCTCAAATCCCACATATCATCTATCATCCCCCCATGCATGTAGTGCCTTAAACATGGAAGAAAGCAACATGAGAAGGTCCTAGGTCCGGACCCCCTTACCTCTCATAGCTCCCACCAGAGTGAGTGAGCTCAGATGCTTATGGAACGCTTGCCCCAAGACTCGAAACTGCACTCCCTTCAGCTGGACCTGGCTGGGCTCTTCTGGGAAGGACTGAACGATCATTCTGGCTCCCATATCCCTGGATCCCAGTATCTTCTCGCTCATGGAATACAAACAGTGCTGCAGATTACCTGAAACACAAAATAAAGTCCAGAGAACCTAATGCATGTAGAACATGCTTCTAGACAAATCTCCCAGTTTGAAAGGTACTGTCAGCACCAAGGAAAAAACCATTATTGTTTATTTCATTTAATAATCTTATTTCCCCTTTTCTTTGATTCTCCTCTGTAGGTTATTAATTAAAAGATCCGATAAACAGGACATGATGTTGCCTTCATTCTACTTTTTCAAGAAACTCCCAAATCAATCACCTTAATTACTGTCACAAAGAGTCAGACTATAACCCACAAACCCAACCTAAATAGATGCTTATTTCAATCCAAAAGATCCTCTGGAGGAAATATGCAATAAAATGACCTTCTTGTGGTTGATAATTGTAGGAAAGACATGCTAGCACTGAATATAATAACAGCACTTTTTAATCTTAAGCTGTCCAATGAGGTTTCCCCATTACTGTGCTGTTTTATGGTTTGGGGGCTTAGCAGTAATGCTAACACAGAAATGTCAAAGGACTCCAGAGAAGCAACTGAGCAGCTCCTGCACCAACACCTACTTCCCCAGCTGTGCCACCAGTGAGGACGGCAGCAACCTGCACTTAATAAACACAACTACAAATGCTAGTGAGGACAGCAACCACCTGAACTAACACACACAGCTATGAATGCTAGGGAGGGCATCAAACCAGCTGGACCGAACACAGACAACTACCATTGCTACCGAAATGTTGTAACCTCAGGATCCAGGGCACTTTCTGCTGATACATGGCATTTGGTGGTACAAACTAATCTGGAGAATAAATCATCTCTCCAATTGAATAATAAAGATTTTTCATGTTAATGATCCAAAGAAGCACCAATAATACAAAACACTGTATCATACCACAGTAAATTTCAGAATCTAGTCATTTGCTAACACCCAGAGAAGAGGTGAATGAAGAGATATTTATATTTGTATGCCTTATCACAATTTGATTATTTGTGCCAGTGATCCATAAGATTTTCAAATGGACAGCCTTGTGTTATTAAATTCAACTACCTTGTTCCACACTCCAGCCCCACACAGAAAAGGAATGGCTTATTTTGAGAATATTGTAGTTATACTTATGATTTGTGATGAAATCAAGGATATTTTCCATTTGGGGCTAACAGATTTATAGTGGTTTAAACCTAGAAGCATGGTCTCACTGGCAGCATGATCAAATGCAATATTTGGCAAAATATGATCTCACAATACCAAGGAAGTTTGAAAAGAATGTAGATCCCAATTCTGCAGAATAGATAAAGCTGGGCAGTTGATGGAAGTGAATCCACTGTTATCCAAACATTCTTTTTAGAATGACACATTTGTGAGTAGATGATTTGTAGGGAGGGAGGTGAGGTCAAACTCCCTCTCTACTTCTAACAACTCCCCACACCCAACCACATGACAACATTATACTCACATGCACCTATATTTAGACATAACTCAAATCTTTAACTCCAGCCTCGACCTTTCTTCCAGGCTCCACACATTACCAGACACCTCTACACAGTTGCTGGCCTGGCATCTCAGTTACGACATATACAAAATTAAACTCACAATTGCCATTCTCCCACCCCAAAATCTGCTCCCCTTCCCATCCCAGTAAATAGCCTCATCATCCATCCAGAGCTCATGCCTGGAAGTCATCCTTGACACCCACACCATCCTGGACCAAAGTTGACAAATGATGTCTTCACAACATGTGAAAGCCTCATAATCTACAGCCTGGGAAACCAAAACATAACCTACTAAACTAACCATCCCTGAAATAGATGCTTAATAGGCACATCAGTGTGATTCAGTGCCTGCTATTCTACTAGAAGATAAATTGACTTTTTCCACCACTTACCTAAAGTATGTGGTAGTTCACTCAGAAAACAAAACCCGAAAAGGGGATGGGGGAGCCCTACAAGTCTAATCAGTAAGAATGTGCTGCCTGAGTCCAGAACTCTGGCATATGGCTTTCCTAAAAATATTAGAAGTGGCCTGGAATTTTAACATCGAACCCAGAAATGAAATGTAATTCAACTCTTCAGATTGAGTTCTTTAATAGAAATATTTTCCCCAGAGCAGTAATCTTTCATTTCTTTTGTCTTTTGTCTATCTTTTTCACAAGTTTGTTGGGCAGTGGGGCAGGGAGGAGGATGAAATGACAATCAAGAACATTCTGAAAACTACAGAAAATTATTGGCATTCAAAGGTTAAGGGCCTATTCTATTTTGAAACAGGTCAACGATAGCAATGCCATCTATCATCAGACAGTAAGAATATTCTTTTTGCTCACTGGACTTTCCAACAAAATATTCTTCTACCTTCTGGAGCATTGGCCTCCTGGCATGAAAGAAGTAGCTTCTCCCTCTCATTAGTGAGATTTCCTTGTATGGTAATACTCCTGCTGAGCAGAGCCACAGTGGCCTTTAAAATACGGTGCTTTCCAGCCACCCAATTCTCTGTAAAGTTGTGAGAATATCTGGGGAAAAAAAGAGGATGATAGAACTGAGGACATCACTCCAAACCTTACTAAGAATAATAAGCCACTAGATTAACATAATTCTTCCTTTGGGGATCTATTCATGTTTCTTTAGAAACTCAAAACCAAATAGTGAACTATAGACACAAGTGCATGAAAATTAGAAACTATGCTGATCATTGTCCTAATCACTTGTGTAAGACAGAAGTTCTAGAGACTTCTAGAGACAAGACAAACTAACTTACAAAGTCTAAATCTTCAAAACATTTCATGCTTTTTAATTTTCTTGTCCAAATGTCTAGCACTATTTAATGCAGAAGAAATATATCATTGAAAGACCCCAATACAAATGTTCAGACTCCAACAGTTTAAATCTCATCTTCATCCATGTCAACTTAGCCAAGCTGACACTCAGTACCTCAAAGGTGACTTAAGATAGAGGTCTGTATCCTGCACAGCTTCCACAGTGACAATCTCTTCCATCGGTTTGGCACCTTCAACACCTGTTCCACTGATTATGATAACTTCATCCCCAGGGTGCCAGTCCACAGCATCTTCTAAAGCCAACACTGTGTCTCGGGCATGGGCAGTTGCTCGAAGACGGGTGACAATTACTTCTGGTAGTGAACCTAAAGCAGCCCGAGGAAAAGTTGTCCAGATAATTTAATCATTAATCAAAACATGATTAATTTAATCTTTAATAAATGTGATGTTATTTAGCCAAAGAATCCCATAAAATAAGATCTGGAAAGCAAGCTTCAGGATAGATAAGCATCAATTTTTTTTATATTAGTTTTGTTTTATTTTGTTTGACATTAGTTTTCTTTTTATCTATAAAAAGAAGTCAGTAAAAGTAATCCAGAATAGAGAATAGCAATCCATAAAAAGCACAAGAATTGTGGTCAGATTACACTTATATTTGAACCACGGTCTTGTCATATTCTAACCCTATTCTTTCGGGTAATAAACTTGATGAGTGGGCTTAAGTTTCCTCAGTTAAAAACAGAAGTAGCAGGGTCTTCCATCATAGGGTTTCAGAAAGATTCAATGAAAT
This sequence comes from Trachypithecus francoisi, assembly GCF_009764315.1. Lineage (NCBI taxonomy): Eukaryota > Metazoa > Chordata > Mammalia > Primates > Cercopithecidae > Trachypithecus > Trachypithecus francoisi. Next base: position 51,971,193 of record NW_022681455.1, read on the forward strand.
AGTATCTATGAAACATCTAGCTTGGATCTTACCACATAATAGACCCTAAGTGTATATTAATCCTTGCTCTTCCTTTTCTGTGTCACACTATGTTTGAGGATGAAATTTTACCACTTCTTTTTTATTCCAAGTAAAAATAAGTGGTTACTAGACTTTCTGATGTAGACCTCCACAACTAATTTCCAATATGAAGACTTCACAAATAACAAAAATAGAGTGGAAAACAAAAATTATCTCTTAAGAGTTGTCATAAGTCTTGGTGTATTAAATGATCCCTTCAAAGTATAAAAACTAGACCTATCTAATATAAGACTGCTGAATGCAGTTGAAGAAGGGGAACTTGTGGTTCTAGATAATTTCGTTTGTATTACACTCCAATTTACCCACCTGACCATCCCCATACCAGCACGCTAATCTCTAATTATCAAAAATTCAAGAAGATCATCTGTCTCACAGTTTATTCTGGTCTTTTCCAGCAAGGGTCAAGGCACAGATTTTTTTTCAAGGCATTATCTGAATACTTCAGAAAACACATGGCTTACTCCCTACTGCTTCTTCTTTCTGTAGTGTATTTCCTTCCTCTTTTGCAATAGATGATAATTTACCTTTAGCCCGCAGCAAGTTACTGTCCTCCCTTGTTGTACTAAAGTAAAGTAATAATACTTGAATCTCTAACTACAGAGGTGGCCGACAATAAATCATTTTCAAATTATTTTAAACTTTCCTCTTTATTTATTTGTCTCTCTGTGCATAAGCGCTTGTACCAATAATGTTGTTCTAGGCTTAGAAAGGTCTCTGGGTTAATGTTGTAATTTCTGAAGTTTACTTGGGCAATAGTTTTGTCTTAAAAAATGTACAGAGTTCAAAATTTCTAATTATAGAGCAGGTGAAAATTAAGACATAAATCATCCCAAAAGAAAATAATTTTAATTTTATTTCTTGTTTGTATATCTTAACCTTTGGAAACAATAAAATGAAATAAGATGTATTTATATGTATATGCATATATACGTGAATTTTTATAACCCGTTCTTGAATGTCTTCATAGAAAAATCTCTACCAAGCATAGAAAGACGTTTATCCAAGACAAAATGCTGTCAGACTCTGTGATCAATGTTCACAATTCTCAGTTAATATGCAACAAACACCTACTATGTGACCATCAACATGCAAGCTACACATGGCAGAACTGACAGTAGAGACCACAAAGGTCTATCTAAACTAATTACTCCTATAAATAAAGGTCAACTGAATGGATGAAAAAAATTCTCAGATAATCTTTGAAGTACATTTTTTAACTATTAAGAAAAAGTTACATCTTTTTAAATATTGACAGAGCCTCTAGAAAGCAGTAAAACTATCTTATAACTTATTCACTCTCATTGCAAAAACAACGTCTCTATGTGTGTGGTTAAAACATCAAGCCTGGGTGTTTAATGAGTGCTGGCCTCATATTTCTAGCTACACAGTAGATATTGACATTTAGATGAGTACTATCATCTTAAAACTATTGTAATAATTATCTGAGCTAGACCCTCTTACAAACAGCTTTTATTCCCTTAAGTATTCCTCCTTACGTTTTTTTAAAACAAAAAAAAATTGTGCTAAGTTATTTTAATTACATCCCTTCTTTATCCACTAACCTGCAGTATTTTCCTGCAATACTCCGTAACAAAGTCAGAAACTTCCTGCTCGACTTTAAAGACTCTCCATAATGTGACCCCACTTTATGGTCTCTGATTTCTTAATAAATTCTGTTCCAAGAAGCCCAATCTCTTTACCTATTCTCATTTAGCAGGATCATCCTGCCTCTAATCTTTTGTCAATTTTGTCCTTTCCACTCGTATCCTTGCTTCTTTCTCTTCATCTATCCTTTTAAAGCACGACTCAAGCCCGATCTTTTCAATGAATTTCAGAACACACTTCATCTTCACTTCCTCCTACAGACCTTGTAGTGATCAGTGAGATCATTCCTTCAGCAAAATCTGGATGTACATCTGGGATTTAGGCATTCCCAAGCATGTCTGGGTAGCTTGTGAGCCATTTATTTGAGCTGCTTTGTGTGGAGGAGGAAGTTTGCACAAAGAAACAGATGGGAGAAAAGAAGATGACAGAGAAGATACGGCGTCAATCTCAGATACAGGCCCTCTCTCTTGACCACAAGGACCTATGACTGAACCTGAGGCAAGAATTTGGAGGAACTCTCCAGATGGCTTTGTCACCTGATGCTGCCCCACCTGAGATTCTCTCACCAATTCACTCTGCTGCATTCTTTAGAGCGTAATCCTGAGAGAAGCCTCTAAGAATTGCTGAGAAGACAAACCCTGTATCCTAGTCTGTCATATCACCATGGCTGTCTCCTTTCTCACACTTAACACAACTGCGATTTGGCCTCTATTTCTATACTTAGAATTTGTCTCCCCCACTAAACACAACAGCAAAAACTATATCTATATTTGTTCACTGTGACAACATCAATGCCTTTCACAGTGTCTAGCATATAATAAGTGTTCCATAAATACATCCTGAATGCATAAAATCACAAATGAGATGGAGAAACCAGCACCCTAGTGTCTTGGTGTCCGGTTGATCAGGTGGGACTCTGAGCGGCATGCAGAGACAGTTGCCACATTTCATCATGGGGCACAGCACACTCCCACACCTAGGAGTTTTCAATGAAAGTCTGAACCCTCAAACCCATGTGTTCAGTACTCTCATGGCAGGTACCAGCAGTAGATACAGCGATGAGGCAGCCCCTACTACCTTCCTGAATGGAGAACAATGACCAAGAAGCCAAAGTAGGAGGAAAAGAACATGAAAGATGTCTCATGGTGACTAAGGCAGACAGATGAGCTCACAGAAAACACATTGTGAGAACACCTAGAAGCAAGCAGAAATGCTAAAAAGGGGAGAAGGTTTTGTGTGAGTTGGGGACTGCAGACAGTAAAATTTTTATCACTATTGAAATATCCACAGGCTGAGCAGGCTCAGGGAAGCCTGGGGAGACTTTAGTTATATAACCAATAGTCAGTCCCACGTCTCTCAGCACTAAATCATCCTAAAATTACTACAGTGCATGTGTCGTCTCTCTCCACCTTACAGGTGGCACCATGACTGCTGTGCCCCTGCCTCATGTCTCCTTTATGTTTGGCACGATTCCTAACACAGCACTGGACACATAATTAACATTCAATTCATAGTGGTTCAAATGAGTTGTTTTAAGTATTGCCTTCCGGGCAATCACTCGTAAACTCCCATCAGACATATGCCCAAGTGAGTATATAATAGTCAACACGTAAACAGCAGAAAAAATTACAAACATTTATTGAAAACTTAGAATAACCCTAACCTATGCAAACTAGTTTCATTGTCAAGTAAGAAATCTTTGGTTTTTTATTTTTGTTATTTATTTTAACAGATTGTACAGATAGGAAACTATGATTCTTCAAGGACAAGATTATATGGTAATAGATATCAGCACAAAGTTCTGAAACTAGTTCTTCTGAATCTAAGACCAGAGAACTAGACAAGTAAATGGAATTTGTAGCCTCTGGAAATAGCTGTAAATTAACTGTACCCAATTAGCTTGGATGTTCAAAAAATTATTCTCATTACTTCATAAATGTTATTTAAATGTCATACAAGGTGGACCAACTGACTTCTCTGATGAAGAAGGCATTGCACACATTTTACATCTGAGTCATTTCTGTTCATAGAACTATTGAAACCCACGTTGGGTAGCTCCCTTCCTTTCTGTACCACAAATCAAAAAACACATAAAACTACAGTATAAAAAGCTCAATAATTTATGAATATGCTTAAATGAAAAAGGACTATGCTTTTAGCTTGTAATTTAATACTATGTTTAATCACTTTGGGCTTTCGATGTTGACCTGTTAACCAACAAACTACTCATTTACTCCCACTAATGACTTCTACTCATAATTATATTTCCTACAAATTATTGTTCAAGCATTTCAATGTCATTCATCCATAATTACACAGTCTCAGAGAACCATTCTTACTAAATGGGCATGGAGAAAAAGAAAATAATCTTTGTGGGTTAACACACTTTAAAATCACTAATTGTCCTCTGTTTGTTTATTTTGTAGGACTTAAATCTTTATTCTAAGAATAACTGCCAAGGCCTTTCAAAACCATTTAGGGTGGGAGAGGGAGAGAGGGAGAGAGGGAGAGAGAGAGAAAGAAAGAAAAAAGAGAGAGAGAGGAAGGAGAAAGAAAAGGATAATTTATTAAAATAATGTTTGCATCAGAATAGAAATAAAGGAACTCACAAAAAAACCAGAAATATTGTCCTCAAATATATACAAATTATTTCCCCCTTATTTCTGGATGCAACATCACCATTATCCACAGCAAAACATTGAAAGCTGTATTGTGTGTGGATGAACATTTGTCAAGCACTAGGAAGACAAACACAAAGAACACAATCCCTTTCCTCCAGGCCCCATGACCAGTACAAGAAATAGACAGACAAAAACAGAAGTGCACTGTGCAAGGTGCAGAGTGACATTCAGTGGTGTACAGACATGGAGCACTGCACTCACACCAAGGGAGTGGTCCTTTCCAGGAATGCTTCCCAGAAAAGGTGATAACTGAGCTGGGTCTTGAAGGACAAGCCAAAGTGGGCCTGATGACAAAATGGGAAGAGTACCCTAGGCAACGACAATGATGTGTACAATGGTGCCGGACATTCAAATAACCACTATATATGTGGCGTGGCCAGAGTATAGGTGTACAGAAGGTATAGGCACCTAGTGAATGTCCCTTCACTCTGAAGAGGTGAGCAGCATTCACCCAAATGAATGCCTCACAGGCCCTCCCATAGCACTTAGTTTATCCTAAAAATTATTTGGAAACCACCAAATGAATATTTGGGATGAAATCTAAGAAATCATATTGTTGTGAAACAGTTTTAAGCCCATAGTACACATATCAAACTAAGAGAAGAAAATCCTTAGTGAGAAAATGGACTTACTGTACATTGGTGAGAATGAGTCAAATCCTAAGACAAACAAGAGCCAGCCAGTAGGCAAACAGAGAGCCTGATGTGTTACTCTAGGAACTAAATAGATATCAGACCTCTGGATCACATGAAGAGGACTGGGCAAAATAATGCAAGACTTTGTTGACCTGTTTTAAAGACCTCAAGTTGTATTTGAAATAGTTATATAAACAAATATATATATATGTATATACATATGTGGGTGTATATATATATTTACTTTTTATATATTTGTAAATATACTTTATATATAAATATAAATATATATTTACTCTATATATATTTGTAAATATATATATCTTTACAAATATATAGTATGTTTACTTTCACTTCTGGGATATATGCACAGAATGTGCAGGTTTGTTACATAGGTATACACATGCCATGGTGGTTTGCTGCACCCATCAACCCATCGTCTACATTAGGTATTTCTCCTAATGCTCTCCTTCCCCTTGCCCCCCACTGCTTAACAGTCCCTGGTGTGTGATGTTCCCCTCCCTGTGTCCATGTGTTCTCATTGTTCAACTCCTGCTTATGAGTGAGAACAGGTAGTGTTTGGTTTTCTGTTCTTGTGTTGGTTTGCTGAGAATGATGGTTTCCAGTTTCATCTATGTCCCTGCAAAGGACATGAACTCATCCTTTTTCATGGGTGCATAGTATATTCTCTTTGATACCTAAAATGTAACCTTTGTAAAATGGCCATCAAAAGCTTAAGATGTCTGAAATGAATACTACTAGAACATGAACTACATGTTCTACTAAATAGATATCAGACCTACTAATACCGCCTTCTGTTCATTGCCCCCCAGAGAGATACAAATCCAGATGGATTTTTGATCAGATAATCATTTTGATAATCATCACTATTATTTATGATTTGGAGTGGAGGTGACAGCGAGGAGAGAAAGGGCCAATTTTTAGTAACATAATTTCTTTTAAGAAAAGCAACAAGGCCAGGCGCGGTGGCTCACGCCTGTAATCCCAGCACTTTGTTGGAGGCTGAGGTGGGCGGATCACAAGGTCAGGAGATTGAGACCATCCTGGCTAACACAGGTGAAACCCCGTCTCTACTAAAATTACAAAGAAAAATTAGTCAGGCGTGGTGGTGGGCGCCTGTAGTCCCAGCTATTCAGGGAGGCTGAGACAGGAGAATGGCGTGAACCCCGGAGGTGGAGCTCGCAGTGAGCCGAGATTGCACCACTGCACTCCAGCCTGGACGACAGAGCGAGACTCCGTCTCAAAAAAAAAAAAAAGAAAAGCAACAAAAGTATAATGTTTAAAATAAAACCATAGAGAAGAAAAAAAAAAGAAAAGACAAAACTACTCCGGATCTTAATACAACAGATTAATATGTATTTTTTCTATCATTACTTTTCTATGTTCATAGATTAATAAAATTTCATATTTAAGCAAAAAATATTATAATTAAGTACATACCATTTTTGTGAATTCTCTTTACTTAATAGAGTGGGAACATCTTTCAGCTCTATTACGTATTATTTGTCACCATGATGGTATCACAGTATTTCATTTAAATATGTGTATTTTATTTTCTAATCCTTTATTTCTTCATATTTAATGTGTTCCAATATTTTGCTCTGATAGGCAATGTAGATGTGAGTATTCTTAAACATGAATTTTTTACTATTTTTAATTGATAAATAAAAATTATATATATTTATGGTGTACAATATGATGTTGTTATATATGTATACAATATGAAAAAATTAAGTCAAGCTAGTTCACATATCTGTGACTTCACATACTTATCTATGTCTTGTGGTATGAACATTTAAGATTACTCTCTTAGCAATTTTCAAGTATACAATACATTAATATTAACTATAATCACTATGCTGTACAATAGATCTTCAGAACTTACTTAATCTTTGCTAACTAAAACTTTGTACCCATTCCCCAATCCCCTTCCTCGCAGCCACTGGCAACTACCATTCTTCCTCTGCTTCTATGAGCTCAGCTTTGCAGACATATGGACACGTAAGTGAGATCATGTGGATTTTTCTTTCCATGCCTGAATTTTTTTCATTTTGCATATGTCCTTCAGGTTCACCCATGTTGTCACAAATGACAGAATTTCTTTCTTTTTTAAGGCTCAATTGTATTCCATTGTATGCCATGTTTTCTTTAGTCATTCATCTATTGAAGGAAACTTAGGTTAATTCCATGTCTTAGCTGTTGTGAATAACGCTGCAATTAACATGGGGGTACAACGATCTCTTCAACATACTAATTTCCCTTCTTCTCCTACAAATATTCAGAAATGGGATTGCTGGATCACATGGTAGTTCTACTTTTAATTTTTTGAGCAACTTCTATACTGCTTTCCATAATGGCTGCACTAATTTACATTCTCACCAACAGTATACAAGACCTTAATCCCTCTTCTTTTTCTTTTTGTTTTTGTTTTTTGTTTTTTTGTTTTTTTTGTTTGTTTGTTTTTTTGAGATGGAGTCTCGCTCTGTCGCGCAGGCTGGAGTGCAGTGGCGCCATCTGGGCTCACTGCAAGCTCCGCCTCCCGGCTTCATGCCATTCTCCTGTCTCAACCTCTGGAGTAGCTGGGACTACAGGCACCCGCCACCACGCCTGGCTAACATTTTTGGTATTTTTAGTACAGAGGGGATTTCACCGTGTTAGCCAGGATGGTCTCGATCTCCTGACCTCGTGATCCGCCCACCTAGGCCTCCAAAGTGCTGGGATTACAGGCGTGAGCCGCCGCTCCCAGCCCTTATTCCCTTTTCTTCACATCGTCACCAACACTTATCTTTTATCTTTTCGGTAAGTCATTTTAACTGGTGTGAGATGATAGTTCATTGTGGTTGTAACTTGCATTTCCCTGATGATTAGTGATGTTGGGCACTTTTCTTATTCCCATTGGCCATTTATATATTGTCTTGTAAGAAATGTCTACTCAGGTCCTTTGCTCAGTTTTTAAATAAGGTTGTTTGTTTTCTTATTACTGAATTGTTTGAGTTCTTGGGCATAATTTTGGTGCATATTTATGATCATCTCCTTAAGATGAAATCCTAAAAGTGGCATTGCTATATCAAGAAACATACCGACTTCTATTGCTCCCGTAACTAATTACCACAAAATACAATCTTTTAAAACAATACAAATTTATTATCTTAACATTCCGAAGGGCAGAATTCTGAAATTAGTTTCACTGGGATAAAGTCAAGGTGTTGACATGGATGCTTGCTCCTAGTGGCTCTGAGAGGAAAAACTATTTCCTTGCCTTTTTCAGTATCTAATAGCTGCCTGTAGTCCTTGCTTTACGACTACTTCCTCCAACTTCAAAGCATATCACTTTTATCTCTGCTACCATCATCACATCACCTTCTTTTCTAACGGACTCTTCCCATGTCTCTCTTATAAGGACCAATGTGATTATGTGGGGTCCACGTGGATGATCCACGATAAACTCTTCATTTTAAGATCTTTAATTTAATCACATCCACAAAATCCCTTTGGCCAAATTTTTTTTATTATACTTTAAGTTCTAGGGTACATGTGCACAACGTGCAGTTTTGTTACATATGTATACATGTTCCATGTTGGTGTGCTGCACCCATTAACTCGTCATTTATGTTGGGTATTTCTCCTAATGCTATCCCTCCTCCCCTTCCCCAACCCCACAACAAGCCCAGGTGTGTGATATTCCCCTTCCTATGTCCAAGTGTTCTCATTGTTCAATTCCCACCTATGAGTGAGAACATGCGGTGTTTGGCTTTCTGTCCTTGCGATAGTTTGCTCAGAATTATGGTTTCCAGCTTCATCCATTTCCCTACAAAGCACATGAACTCATCCTTTTTTATGGCTGCATAGTATTCCATGGTGCATATGTGCCACATTTTCTTAATCCAGTCTATCACTGATGGACATTTGGGTTGATTCCAAGTCTTCGCTATTGTGAATAGTGCCACAATAAATACATGTGTACATGTGTCTTTATAGCAGCATGATTTATAATCCTTTGGGTATATACCCAGTAATGGGATGGCTGGGTCAAATGGTATTTCTAGTTCTAGATTCCTGAGGAACCGCCACACTGACTTCCACAATGGTTGAACTAGTTTACAGTCCCACCAACAGTGTAAAAGTGTTCCTATTTCTCCACATCCTCTCCAGCACCTGTTGTTTCCTGACTTTTGAATGATTGTCATTCTAACTGGTGTGAGATGCTATCTCATTGTGGTTTTGATTTTCATTTGTCTGACGGCCAGTGATGATGAGCATTTTTTCCTGTGTCTGTTGGCTACATAAATGTCTTCTTTTGAGAAGTGTCTGTTCATATCCTTCACTGAATTTTTGATGGGGTTATTTGATTTTTTCTTGTAAATAGGTTTAAGTTCTTTGTAGATTCTGGATATTAGCCCTTTGTCAGAGGGGTAGATTGCAAAAATTTTCTCCCATTCTGTAGGTTGCCTGTTCACTCTGATGGTAGTTTCTTTTGCTATGCAGAAGCTCTTTAGTTTAATTAGATCCCATTTGTCAATTTTGGCTTTTGTTGCCATTACTTTTGGTGTTTTAGTCATGAAGTTTTTGCCCATGCCTTTGTCCTGAATGGTATTACCTAGGTTTTCTTCTAGGGTTTTTATGATTTTAGGTCTAATATTTAAGTATTTAATCCATCTTGAATTAATTTTTGTATAAGGTGTAAGGAAGGGATCCAGTTTCAGCTTTCTACATATGGCTAGCCAGTTTTTCCAGCAACATGTATTAAATAGGGAATCTTTCCCCATTTCTCATTTTTGTCAAGTTTGTCAAAGATCAGATGGTTGTAGATATGCGGTATAATTTCTGAGGGCTCTGTTCTGTTCCATTGGTCTATATCTCTGTTTTGGTACCAGTATCATGCTGTTTTGGTTACTGTAGCCTTGTAGTATAGTTTGAAGTCAGGTAGCGTGATGCCTCCAGCTTTGTTCTTTTTGCTTAGGATTGTCTTGGCAATGCAGGCTCTTTTTTGGTTCCATATGAACTTTAAAGTAGTGTTTGTCCAATTCTGTGAAGAAAGTCATTGGTAGCTTGATGGGGATGGCATTGAATCTATAAATTACCTTGGGCAATATGGCCATTTTCATGATATTGATTTTTCATATCCATGAGCATGGAATGTTCTTCCATTTGTTTGTGTCCTCTTTTATTTTGTTGAGCAGTGGTTTGTAGTTCTCCTTGAAGAGGTCCTTTACATCCCTTGTAAGTTGAATAGGTATTTTATTCTCTTTGAAGCATTTGTGAATGGGAGTTCACTCATGATTTGGCTCTCCGTTTGTCTGTTATGATGTATAGGAATGCTTGTGATTTTTGCACATTGATTTTGTATCCTGAGACTTAGCTGAAGTTGCTTATCAGCTTAAGGAGATTTGGGGCAGAGATGATGGGTTTTTCTAAATTTACAGTCATGTCGTCTGCAAACAAGGACAATTTGACTTCCTCTTTTCCTAATTTAATACCCTTTATTTCTTTCTCCTGCCTGACTGCCCTGGCCAGAACTTCCAACACTATGTTGAATAGGAGTGGTGAGAGAGGGCATCCCTGTCTTGTGCCAGTTTTCAAAGGGAATGCTTCTAGTTTCTGCCCATTCAATATGATATTGGCTGTGGGTTTGTCATCAATAGCTCTTATTATTTTGAGATACATCCCATCAATACCTAGTTTATTGAGAGTTTTTAGCATGAAGGGCTGTTGAATTTTGTCAAAGGCCTTTTCTCCATCTATTGAGATAATCATGTGGTTTTTGTCTTTGGTTCTGTTTACATAATGGATTACATTTATTGATTTGTATATGTTGATCCAGCCTTGCATCCCAGGGATGAGGCCAACTTGATCGTGGTGGATAAGCTTTTTGATGTGCTGCTTGATTCGGTTTGCCAGTATTTTATTGAGGATTTTTGCATCGATGTTCATCAGGGATATTGGTCTAAAATTCTCTTTTTGTTGTGTCTCTGCCAGGCCTTGGTATCAGGATGATGCTGGCCTCATAAAATGAGTGAGAGGGGACTCCCTCTTTTTCTATTGATTGGAATAGTTTCAGAAGGAATGGTACCAGCTCCTCCTTGTACCTCTGGTAGAATTCGGCTGTGAATCCATCTGGTCCTAGACTTTTTTTGGTTGCTAGGCTATAAATTATTGCCTCAATTTCAGAGTCTGTTATTGGTGTATCAGGGATTGAATGTGATGGGTTCGAACATCCTCCTTTAGCTCAGAGGCGCTTCTTCCTGGTTTAATCTTGGGAGGGTGTATGTGTCCAGGAATTCATTCATTTCTTCTAGATTTTCTAGTTTACTTGCGTAGAGATGTTTATAGTATTCTCTGATGGTAGTTTATATTTCTGTGGGGTCGGTGGTGATATCCCCTTTATCATTTTTTATTGCATCTATTTGATTCTTCTCTCTTTTCTTCTTTATTAGTCACGCTAGCAGTCTATTTTGTTGATCTTTTCAAAAAACCAGCTCCTGGATTCATTGATTTTTTGAAGGGTGTTTTTGTGTCTCTATCTCCTTCCGTTCTGCTCTGATCATAGTTATTTCTTGCCTTCTGCTAGCTTTTGAATGTGTTTGCTCTTGCTTCTCTGGTTCTTTGAATTGTGATATTAGAGTGTCAATTTTAGATCTTTCCTGCTTTCTCTTGTGGGCATTTAGTGATATAAATTATAATTTAGTACTATAAAGATCCGCTGTTAGTCTGATGGGCTTCCCTTTATGGGTAACTGGACCTTTCTTTCTGGCTGCCCTTAACATTTTTTCCTTCATTTCAACCTTGGTGAATCTGACAATTATGTGTCTTGGGGTTGCTCTTCTCAAGGAGTATCTTTGTGGCATTCTGTGTATTTCCCGAATTTGAATGTTAGCCTGCCTTGCTAGGTTGGGGAAGTTCTCCTGGATAATATCCTGAAGAGTGTTTTCCAGCTTGGTTCCATTCTCCCTGTCACTTTGAGGTACACCAATCCGACATAGATTTGGTCTTTTCACACAGTCCCATATTTCTTGGAGGCTTTGTTCGTTTCTTTTAACTCTTTTTTCTCTAAATTTCTCTTCTCACTTCATTTCATTAATTTGATCTTCAATCACTGATACCCTTTCTTCCACTTGATCAAATCGGCTACTGAAGTTTGTGCATGTGTCATGTAGTTCTCGTGCTTCATCAGATCATTTAAGGTCTTCTCTATGCTGTTTATTCTAGTTAGCCATTCGTCTAATCATTTTTCAAGGTTTTTAGCTTCTTTGTGATGGGTTCGAACATCCTCCTTTAGCTTGGAGAAGTTTGTCATTACCGATCTTCTGAAGCCTACTTCTGTCAACTCGTCAAAGTCATTCTCCGTCCAGCTTTGTTCCATTGCTGGTGAGGAGCTGCGATCCTTTGGAGAAGAGGTGCTCTGATTTTTAGAATTTTCAGGTTTTCTGCTCTGGTTTCTCCCCATCTTTGTGGTTTAATCTACCTTTGGTCTTTGATGATGGTGACCTATAGATGGGGTTTTGGTGTAGATGTCCTTTTTGTTGATGTTGATGCTATTCCTTTCTGTTTGTTAGTTTTCCTTCTGTCAGTCAGGATCCTCAGCTGCAGGTCTGTTGGAGTTTGCTGGAGGTCCACTCCAGACCCTGTTTGCCTGGGTAGCATCAGCAGGGGCTGCAGAACAGCAAATATTGCAGAACAGAGAATAGTGCTGCCTGATCCTTCCTCTGGAAGATTTGTCTCTGAGGGGCACCCGGCTGTATGAGGTGTCAGTCGACCCCTACTGGGAGGTAGCCCAGTTAGACTACTCAGGGTCAGGAACCCACCAGAGGAGGCAGATTGTCTGTTCTCAGATCTCAAACTCCATGCTAGGAGAACCACTACTCTCTTCATAGCTGTCAGACAGGGACGTTTAAGTCTACAGAAGTTTCTGCTGCCTTTTGTTCTGTTATGCCCTGCCCCCAGAGGTGGAGTCTACAGAGACAGGTAGGCCTAGTTGAGCTGCGGTGGGCTCCACCCAGTTCGAACTTCCCGGCCACTTTGTTTACCTACTCAAGCCTCAGCAATGGCGGATGCCCCTCCCCCAGCCTCGCTGCCTCCTTGCAGTTCAATCTCAGACTGCTGTGCTAGCAATGAGCAAGGCTTCATGGTCGTGGGACCCTCCAAGCCAGGCACAGGATATAATCTCCTGGTGTGCTGTTTGCTAAGACCATTGGAAAAGCGCAGTATTAGGGTGGGAGTGTCCCGATTTTCCAGGTACCATCTGTCACGGCTTCCCTTGGCTAGGAAAGAGAATTCCTCGACCCCTTGGCACTTCCTGGGTGAAGCGATGCCCTGCCCTGCTTCGGCTCACACTCCATTGGCTGCACCCACTGTCCAACAAGTCCCAGTGAGATGAATCTGGTACCTCAGTTGGAAATGCAGAAATCACCCATCTTCTGTGTTGCTCACGCTGGGAGCTGTAGACTGGTGCTGTTCCTATTTGGCCATCTTGGAGCCCAACCCCCTTTTGCCAAATTTTTAAGGTAATGTTCATGGGTTCTAAGGATTAAGACATAGACATACGTGAGTGTCATTTTTTAGCTTATGGTTGAATAAACAGTGCTGTGAAAATTGGCTATTCATTTAAAAAAATAGATAACTGACATAAACTATATCAGAATAAATTCGAGATTGATTAAAATAAGGGTCTGATAACTTTTTTCTGTAAAAAATCAGGGAGATAGTAAAGATTTTGGGGTTTGCAGACCATGTGGTCTCTATCATAATGACTGAACTTTACCATTATAGTGCAAAGCAGCCATAGATAATACCTAAACAAATGGGTGTGGCTGTGCCTCAATACAATTTTGTATATAAAAGCAAGGAATGGACCAGATTTGGTCCATGGCTCATAGTTTGCTGACCCTAGTTAAAGACAGACACAAATGTGAAAAAAAAAAAAAAGAAAAACAAAAAGTAATCAAAGAACCAAAAAACAAATAGGTAAATTTTTATATAGTCTTTGTACAGAAAAGAGTTGATAAACATAAAATCAAAGGCAGAAACTATAAGACAAAATAATTGTAGATTTGCCATCACAAAGATTGGAAAACTTCATAGAAGTACTAAAAGGTAAATAACAAGGTGTAAAAGAAACCAGTTCTTTGTACTTCTATCAAGGATTTTACAAAGGGAGCTATAAGCCAGAAAGCCCCAACTGAAATCTCAAAATAAGCTGAAAAAGTTAAAACTGAGGAGACTGTTTCAGAAAGAGGTATATTCTGCCTTTCTGCCACATGTAAATACCAGCTATGTGTACACAAAATAGAAGCAAGCCTATGTGTGTCTTAAGTCCATGAAGAAAATGGAATGAGTTTTAGTTACATCCTCTTCCAGGCCCCAGTTTCATCATCTCCAAAATGAAAGTAACAATCCCAGTCTTTCATGCTTCACAGGGTGATTGTGAGAGTTAAATGAAAGGAAAGAATGGGAAGCAGCTTTGAAAATTATAAAGTGCCAGGATCTAGGTAAAATCCAATTTTGACAAATACTGACTATAACGCCCAATTCAATGATACTCTTTTTCCATGACCAGGCTGAAAGCAATACTATTAATAGTATTGCTTTGATGATGCATATGGAAGAATTCTCTTTGAAGGAAAAATCACAAGCTTCTGCCTATGTAGCTTTCCATTTACTTAACAAAGTTGAGTTTCTTGTGGTACTCAAAAATGTAAAAAATGAAGATCTAGACCACATTAACCATTTAGTAACCTAAAAGAAGGTTACTACTGAAGCGTGAGGGTGGCCAAGGGGGAGAGCTGAAAAACAGGACAGAAGGTTTAAGCAGGAACCTAAATCAAACAGTGCCTAATAGCCACGCTAGAAATTTCGGGCTATACCTTAGAAACAATGGAAAGTCACTGAAGAGTTTTGAGCAGCAGCACAATATAAACAGATAAGTGTTTTTAAAAGATCACCTTGGCTCCAGGGCAAAGAATGAATTGGAAAGAACAAAAGTGACAACTAGAAGATAAGTTTAAAAGCTTAATCTAGGCAGTTGAAGGTACCATAAACTAAGGTGACAGTAATGGAGGTAGAGAGAAGGATATGGGCTCACAAATTATTCAAGAATTAAAATCAACAAGACTTAGTGATGGACATGATAAGAGGAATGATAAAGGAGGTATCAAGAATGACAACCAGGTTTCTAGCTGAGAGATTAATGGAAAACAGTAAACACCATCCCATCCTTAGGCTAACAATGGGGCAACTTCACCAAATCAAAAGTGTAAACAAATAATAACAATGATAATAACTGACATTTATTGAGTACTTGCTCAACATCTGCCATTGTGATAAGTACATTACATGTTTTATTTCATTTAAACCACATAACAAATATCATGAGAAATATCTTAAAATAATGTCTGCTTTACAGACGTGGGAACTGAAACCCTGAGTTTTTTTTTCAAGGTCCACTAGCTAGTTCATGGTAGAGATGGGATTTGGACCAAGCAGTCCACTTCAAGAGCCCAGGCTCCTCACACTTACCCAGAGGAAGATGAGTGAGTGAGGACTCTATGACAGAGCAAAATCAAGCTCATCTAGAGAAGATGCAGAACGCGAGCAAAGATCCTCACATCCTAGCAGGAAAATGGAAACTATAGAAATTTTGAAAGAAAGAGATGAACCTTGGAGCTAGATACTTTCCCTTGAGAAGCTTTGTGTTAAGATGAGAGACTTGAAATCCTCCTTTGTCTAAAATATGATACAGAGTCAATTATGAGGTTTGCTTTGGTGACTGTGATGGTTAATTTTGTGCAACAACTTGACTGTGCTATGGGGTACCCAGACCTTTGGCTAAATGTAAATTGTTCTGTGTGTGTGTGTGTGTGTGTGTCTGTGTCTGTGTGTGTGTGTGTGTGTGTATTTCTAGATGTGATTAACATTTTAATCAGTAGACTAAGTAAAGAAGATTGCCTTCCTTAATGTAGATGAGCTTTATCCAATCAGCTGAAGGCCTGAATAGAACAAAAAGGCTGAGTATAAAGTAACTTGAACTGAGACATTGGTCTTATCTGGTCTTCAAACTTAGACTGAAGCATAGGCTCTTCTTGAATCTCCAGCTTGCTGGTTTTCAGACTAGAACTTACACCATTGGTCTTCCTGGTTCTTACGCCTTTGGACTTGGACTCGGACTCTATCTACTTCTCTCTCTCTCTTTTTCTCTCTCTCCCTCTTTCTCTCTCCCTTCCTCTCTCTCTTTGTCTCTCTCTCTCTCTCTCTCTCTCTCTCTCTCATGCCTTATGACTCAAATGGGGCAAAAAAAATCCTGAGGCTTTTGCTCAAGTTTTTCATTCACTTATTCAAGCAAAAAAGTATTTTTTAAAGCATATTATGAGTCCAGGCACTGTCCTAGGCAATGCAGATTTGAAAAAAAAAAAAAGGAAAATCCTTGCCCTCACGATGTATATATTCTTCTGGAAGAGGCAATAAAATACATTCAAAAAAATGTGAAAAGTAAACCATACATAAAAATTAAATAATGTTGAAAGCTAAGGAGGAAAAAACAAAAGGAGTGATGTGAAATGGTGATGGAGAAATGTTGAAATTTGCTCAGAGGTCAAACAGCCATTGGGAAAGAGGCATTCCCTTCCGTCTGGAGCCACAAGACTGCCATTTCTGCCTCCATGAGGGTGGAGTTTGACTGAAAATGAAACCAACTCAGGGGAAAGCAGAACCAAGAGTCACAGAGAAACAAAATCTTAATGACTTCATTGGAGCACTTAGACTCAGCTGTGCCTCAAGTTTTTTCTTTTCAGTTATATAAGGCAATAGATGCTCTTATTTTTTGTTTGAATTGTGTTTTCTGTCACTTGAAACCAAAAAAAGACCTGACTAATGCCAACACTTTCATGTACATATAGAAACTTGAAGTACCTTACAATGTGTTTCTAAGTGGGGTTCCTGCTGTACTTGGATTATTGAATAGCTAGAACTCATTTCTAATTAGCAGCATACATTTACATGCAAACACCTAAAATTAAAAGACCTTAAAAACAGCATGTTCACTTAAATGTGTTTAAACAAGTTCCCTAAAGTGTGGTTTATACTATTAATTTAAGGAACCCTTTCTTAAAGATTGTTCCAAGGTTACTCTTGTCCAGATCGGATGAGATTTTAGCAGATACATTTCTGCCACTGTAAATAGAATGGTTATACAGTGTTATTTTAGACTTTTTTGAAGTATTATTAGACAGAACAGAAAAAATACCTTATTTTTTGTTGGTGGTGTTGGTTATATTTTAAAGGACACAGAGCCAGGGGTCAATCTTCATCTGCTCAAAAGGGAGGACCACTCATCAGCAACTGGCTGTCCTACAATGCTAGGGTTCCAAGTACACTAGGGCCATGTTCACTGGTGTTAACTCAACTGTGTCATTATGATCTGCCACAACATACCAGCTGACCAGAACCCCAACACTGTATTAAAGCTCACTTAAATTTAAGATTAGAAAAAGCAATAAATACATTTTTAATTTTCCTCATCCTCCTTTCTCCATTTCTCCTCCCCTCTATTTAATCTTCCTTCCTTCCCAGTCCTAAATAAAAACCAGCAAAACAAAGCCAACTAACAACCACAAAATGACAGTGGCTCTCCCCTTCTACCCCACATCCCTCTAGGGCACCCTTTTTACATACATAGCAGGTTGTTGGGTGGGACTTCTGCTCCTCTAGAACCTACCAGGAGGACACATGCATGGGACCAGGAGATGATAAGCACCCCACATTATAGGGAAGCCACAGACAGGGAGAAAACATCTCCTTGGGGCTTATTAAAAGAAAGCTAATCTAACTCTGCCAATTTTGCCGTTCTTGGAGCAGAGTCTACTCCATCGTTTATGAATGACCAAAAACAAGGAGATTCAAAGGAATCCTGAGATGGGGGATGAGCCATCAGCCTGGGTGAGTTAACCTTGGCCTTTCCTCCCTATAGAGCCGTTCCTTCCTATAAAGCGAGGTGTGAAACTACTTCTCTCTTATTAAGCAAAGAAAGAGGGCTGCATAAGTATCAATCATAGAGTGACCTGTAAGAAGGGGAGACTGGCTTCTTTTCCCAGGTTGAATGTCTGCATATGCAGCCTATTTGCTCAGCTGCTCATGCCTATCTAAGCAAGGGAGACGATCAGAGAGAGAAAGAGCAGAGCAGAGAAAGGGGTGATAAGTGGAACATCTTTCATGTGGATTTGTAAGTTTCCTCTGGATAGCTGAATTGTAGGGAAGATAGCTTGGCTTGAACAAACTTTCTAGTGCTCCACCAAGACCAACCCCCAAGGTGGACGCTAAGGGGATTGCAAACCCAGGTGGGGCTTCCACACTGGGAAACTGTGCAGTGGAAAAGCCTCCTACAAGACTCCAGTGATTTCATGCAGGCATCTTAGGAGGGAGACTCAACAGTCAGCAATTATTATTCAGAGAGGGAGCAACATCCAACAGAGGATATAGGTGCACAGTTAAGTACCAAGCTTGTTAAACTTCTTACCTCACCTCTTCCACCTGCCCCAATCCTGAGAATAAGAAGGATTAGAGGAAGAGTGAGGGAGCAGACCCTACCATCCCAAGGGCCTAAAGTTGAAGCTTTGGGGGTGAGGAAGGGAATATTAAATAAACAGGAGACTGAACTTTTAAACTAGATTAATCAGGACTCGCATTTTCAATATCTGAAATCAACTGGAAAGCTATTGGTACCCAAGAAGTTGTTAAAGGACAAGAAAAAGGAACCCCATCAGAATACAGACAAAGACAATGACTAAAGAAAAATAAAATATATTCTGAGTCAGACTTCTGTCTGGAAGGTTTACATCGACCAAACGTCCCTAAAAATGAGTCTCTTGCATTTGCTCAACCCTGTGGCAAATTTACACACCACATCATCTCAAGTTTCCCATGAAATCACAGGTAATATTTTGTGGTGATAAATGCAAGGGGAAAGCAGAGAACCTCTTCAATATTGAGGAAATCCACAGTTCGTGGGAAGAAAGAAGAAAATCCATAGCATATACTAGAAAATGAGATTTCCTAAGACCTTGGGATAAAGCTTTTAAAATTGCAAGCAACACTGAGATTTAAAATTTGAGGTTCAATCACAGCAAAACTTTTCAATTATATATATATATATATATATATATAAACTTCTTCTATTTGATGGGAACCTTACTAGTAACTTAATGAGGATTTTTGTTTGCCTGATCTCACACGCTTGTTTTATTCAGCCTAAATGCAGCCTAAATAACCAACATTAACTTTACATATTGAGTTTATACAACAGTATTTTACTATATTTGAATATTTCTGTCTATGAGTTTCAGTCATCTTGAGATTTCAGGCTGAACCAGAAGTCAAAGCCTAAGGCTTTAGCTCAGAGAACACCTATGGTTTTGTCTTCCCCGCATCTCTCCTTTCTGGGTCTGGTTGCCATCCTCCCTTTTGGTGAACAGCTTCTCAAAATATACATGCACAGAAACACCCAAACATACACATGCATGCACAGTAACACACACACACACACACACACACACACACATCCCACACCACTCTGGCCTCCCTGGTCAAGGCAGAGCTGCATCTCTTCACGTGGCCTTGCATGCCTGGACTTGACGGTTGGTAAAGAAGTGAAAAGGTGACTTGAGCTTGGACAGTTACAGTGCACTTTCCCCCTGGGCATCATGTATAGTCCTTAGTCTGCTAGGTAACTCTAGCAAGACTTTAGGAGGCCTTCCCTGGTTATTTTTTTTGAAAAGAATACAGAGTTCCTCTCTTTGGTAGTAGAAAATCAAAGTCCACATGAACTCAGGAAGTCCCAATAACCATAGAGAAGAAGGCAATAAGGACTAGGAGAGAGTGAAGTCAATACATGCAGAGACAGCCAGGGTAAGAGACTGAGGAGTGAGTCCTGAGGACATTCGGACCCCTGAAGGCAGTCACGTCTAAGGCCATTGTCTTTCTCTCCATCCTGCATTTTGATTACAAGAATTCATAAATCCTTGGTTCTAAGTCTGTTTCCAGTGGGCTTCTGTCCCCTAAAACCAAGCAATTTCAAAGTAATAAAGCTACATATAAAAATGCCATGTCATAGCTCTGGTTTGTATCTAGCTCAAGGGAACAAGAGACAGAAGAAAAGGGAGGAGTCTTGGTCTAGAAGAAATAAGTAAATGGGGCAAGAGGAGACAACATTAGAGACTATTAATCAGGTGACAAAAGAGCGGAGATTTAAAAATATCTTGGATATTTGAAACTGTTGGATAAGAGAAACTATTATGACATGAAAACAGGCTCTAGAAAGTTTCACGCTACATCAAAGAACAGACTTTATAGAAAATGTCCCAGAGCTAAATCAGTCTTGGGGAAACAGGAATCATGCAGAGAGGGCCTGGACACCTCAAAAGGATCCATACACCACAGTTAAAAGAATGACCTAGTAGAGTTTTTTAATCACAATTTTAATAGTGGAACTCTTTCTTCTAACCAACTGTTACTCTGAACACAAATATATAACAGATAAAAGCAATAAATCAATACTTGAGCAATTTAAACCTTTATTACTTGATCTCCAATATTCATTGTTTAGGGAACCCCTAAATCCCCTCCAGGAAACATTTGGATTTTGTGGAGCACAAGGTGAAAACCACTGACCGGAAACACACTCCCACACATGTGCCTGTTCCATGCACTTTATACCATGCTTCAAGACAGCCTGATACTCTAGCAACTATGAAAAAACTGTACATCACACAGTACTCGTAGAAACCATGGAATTTACATGCAGATACTTGGTACTTTTAGAAGGAAAACAAACCACATCTAAGCTTGCTTATTTAGACCACTGCTTTTCTTATTTATTCCTACCAAATTCGTATGTTCTTTGCAATTGCACTTGTGCTTTCTTCAATCATGCCCCACATACTGCTTTTTCTCAGGAATTTCCATTTATATTTAATGCCTATATCTTGTAATTTCTTGAAAAGGACAAAGACAGAAGTCCAGCCAAGGCCATGAGACTGTTTTTCTCCTAAGGAACTGTCAGCCAAATTTCTCAGGGAGGAACTGGAAATGAAGTGAGAGACATTGATAAATTTCCCTGCTGAACAATCAATAAAAGCTCCACCATCCCTCTCAGATTCCCACTGTGGAAGCAAGAGCCATAATTACACTGTCAAAAATTTAAGTTGCCCAGGCTGACAGCAACCCATTTGAAAAGTGACAAGTGATTGGCACTCAGTTTGGAGTGGAGAACCTGGATTGGCAGACAGAGTGATGAAGGCAAAAGGCAAGAGTGAAATTTCCTTATTGACTATAGCTACCCAAACCTCAGACCGCCACTCAGGAGGAATCCTGAGACCCTTTAGTCATATTAACGCATCAAAGTGAGCAGCTGATAGAAGTTACTAAACAATCTGAACTCCACCAGCAACTCAGAACCTGTCCTCATCTACTCCCAAACAAACAGAAACAGAAAAGATGGTGCTGTGTGTGGGTGTGTATGTGCAGGTGTGTGTGTATCTGTGAGTGTATAAGGGTGTGGGACTTTTCCTACCTTCAAAGAAATACATGAAATATTGCTTTCAACTCTATCTTGCCTTGTGACAGCTGAACACCAACACCTGTTTGCTTAGCGATTTTAATCTAAAATAAAAATCAGCTGGAGCAGAAGGGTTTCAAAGGGCAATAATAAAGAATGAGATGGAAGGAGAAGGTGGGAAAGTGATCGGACTGACATGCAGACCATTTGTGTGATTCTACATGACCTGAGCTGGCGTTAAATTAGAATCCATTCAGCATTGCTGCTGAATATTAGGAACCAAATGTCTACCAAGGGCCTCATTTGCTGGGCAGTGCCCTGCTTTGGACTATACTGGGACCCATGCAAATAGTTTCTAAGAAAGCCTTTATTGTAACCACGCCCGGGAATGGTGGTTATCCATGGCTGGGAAGCAGCTGCACCAAGAGAGACTAAAATCTAAAGGTATTGACTGGAAGGTGGGAAGAGAACAGAAGATGCCTGGGAAGGTGGGTACCGCATAATATCCCAGGTTAAAATGCTTCTGTTACTTTGATGAAAAGAGATAGACAAGAAAATTAATATGGAGAAAAATCTCTAGGTAGATTTTGAAACAGAAGCCCCCACCACCGCCATGCCCCACATTTTCTCATACCTAAAATAAAATACAGGATAATCAGTGATGAGTACTCAGTGCTTTTGGAAAGGGGAAAGGATTTTATCAGAATAACAATAACTAACACTGTGTTTTGTGTGCCCAACACTCTGGAGTACTTCATGAGCAGTAAGTTTATGAAGTGGGAACTGTGTTTTTTGGATTTTTTAGAGATCTGTTGAAGGTCATAGCTGATCTGTGGCAGAACAGGGCCCACTTCTGATTCCAATTCGATTAACCACTAGAATCAGTGTTTCTCCAAGTGTAGTCAATGGGCCACCTGAGTCACGTCACATGTACATTTCCAGGCCCAGAAATCTAGATTTACAAAAACCTCCCCAAAAGGGTCTTCTGTGCACCAAAGTCGGTGAATCTCCTCATTATGTTATCCTGGGAAGCCGAGTGAATGCTGGGTCTTTAGGGACTTCCTGGGCACAAAGCAGTGAATCAAGTTGCTCACTATTTTGCATACTCGACGGTGAAAGAAAATTAACTTTTTCCTAAAGCCCCCGTGTCACCAGGTCCTCCTCTGGCCCTGGCAAAAGGCCAGTGAAATTATGTAATTTTAGCCATGATATACCACCATGCTGGAGGGGATATCTGTCTGAGACCTCAGGTGGTGAGGGAGAAAGTGACAGGAGAGAATAGATGAGCTGCACATGGGGCTGCAATTCTCTGACAAGACACATCAGGAAAGGAATCCCTGTCACCCAAATGGCTGAGCTCTTTTCTACATACTATTTCTTTCAAATGCATGAGATGCTGCAGCATCACATCAGAGGGGAAATGGCTTGATCTCTGCCCGTGTTCAATGGGCAAACTCTGTGATTCAGGTGATCCTAGTCAATTATCTATCCTAAACGCTTTGGGGAATGTTTAACCAGTTTAGAAAATGGCCTAATCTGGGAATATGGGAAAAGGGGGAGGGAGAGAGAGCAGGGAGAAGGAGAATAAAGGAGTGGGAGGGAGGAAAGTGGGGAGAGAGAGAGAGAGAGGAGGGAGAAAGAGAATAAAGAAGAAAGAGGGAGGAGAGGAAGGGAGGAGGGGGGAGAGAGAGAGAGGAGGGAGAAGAAGAAAGGACAGGGAGGGAGGAGAAAGAGGAAGGAGGAGATGGAAATGAGGAAAGCAGAGGGAGAGGAGGTCTCATTCTCAATATCCAGTAACATCAGATGGCTGGAGTAGCAACATTTTTTCTGAACTTACAGAATTTTCGAAACATATTAGAGGCATCTACTTTGCTTCAATTGCCCCATATTGACTGTAAGCAATGAGACTAGGGATTTTCTTGACATTTGCTTAATCACAAAGGCTTACATGCACAAGGTACATTTAAAATACAGGCACAAAAGGTATATTTATGAGTTCTTTCACTGATTCTTCACACTAGAGCATGAGAATTAGATGAGCTTGGAATGAAAGAAGCAGAATAAAAGAATTAGGAGAGTTTTCATTTTTCCTCATTTGAATTCCTATTTTCAGTAAGAGTTGTGCTATCTGCATCATACGGGACAGTGGCTCTCAACTCTGAGGATTCCTCCTAAGCCTGGGGTCCTCTGGACGATCTATGGGCTGGCTGAACCATAAATATACACTAACTTATTCCCCAGATGTGTTTTTTTACTGGTAAAAAGCAGCACATTGCGTTGGTGGCTTAAGAGGCCATTGAGCTAGAGCAAACATTTGAAAACCATGGCTGACGTGGGAATAGATCCCGGGCTACAAAATCAGTGTAGTTGTTTGCTGATGAAGATAGGAGGAAGAAAGGTCTCCTTGGACGTTGATCACAGAATCAATATAGTAAGCATTTTGAATTTCTGTCCAATGAGTTATGGGGTATTTTTAACCTCACAAAATTTGATCCCCAGTGTCTAGCACACTGGGTAGCCCACAGTCAACACTTAATAAATGCTTGAGGAAAAGATCTTGCTTCCTCTTACAGTAAGCCAAAAGAGGCATAAGCATGCTTTTTGATAAACAATGATTGGGGCCTGTGGTCGGTATGAGACAGAGTCTGGACAGAGAAAAATGGCAGATTCCTCAGCACAGCTCCATGCCCTCATCTAGAGCAATTATCCTATGACAAGTAGATTATTTTGTGATGCCAATATAGAAATATCAATGTAAATGACATTATGTTTTCTGGAGATTGAGTCACCTTCTGGAGCCCACATTTTTGATCTGCCTTTGGCTCATGCTATGCAACCAAAAGCATATAAATACCCACTGAAATATGCTTACTCACTATTTTATACTGTTGATACTAAGGATTATCCTGGCACACTTGGTAATTTCCTGACTCTCAAGGGGAAAAAAAAAATGTCCATTTTGCAAAGTGGAATGAGATGATCAGAAAGCAAATAAAGTTGGAGCAGAAACACACTGTAGCCTAATCTCTTTTGTCCTAGGAATCCTTAAACACCCCACCTATCTGTAAGTGGATTCTAAGTAGAAGTGTAATTAAACACTGCTCATGGGGTAGGCGGTTGGGGGAAACAGGAAGAGGTTCAATAACCAAATGAGGTTGTCTGTATTTGATTTGGGATACCAGGCTTCTGCATGTTAAGAGACATCTGTACATGCTACGTAATTGTATCGGTCAGTTTTCACTAGGCTACGCTGCAATTACAAATGCAAATCTCAGTGACTTAAGACAAAGGCTTATTTCTCACTCACATACATGAAAGCAGTAGGTCATCTGCAGCACTGCCTCATGTCATCTTCATTCAGGTTCTAAACAGAAGGAACTGCCCCTAGCTGGGACAGGCTATTCTCAAGTGGTGGGAAGAAAATGCAATGGCTAAAGCATAACAGGTCTTAAAACCTTCATTTGGCCATGCAGTCCCCCATTTCTGCTCACCTTCCACTGACCAAAGCAAGTACAAGGCTAAGTCTGCTCTTGCAAAGGGTCCGGGAAGTATGGTCCACCCACAAGGAGGCACTGAAAGTCACCTAACAGTGGGTGGAAGTATACACAATCCTCTTACAGAAAGGGGAGCAAATAATTGGGAACTGTAGTGTACTCTGCCACAGGAATCATAACAGTTTTACTTGTTCTTTAAGCAAACAGTGCCTTGCTCTAACTAACCTGGTTGGCTGAGCAACCATAGTCAAGGACTTTTAAACAGTTTTATCAGTTTCCACTGCTAGACACAGCTCTACTTCATTTCCTCTGATCAACTGCCTCACTCACCGTGCAGAGAAAGAGTTCCATTCCTCACAGCCAGGAACTTGACTCCATAGGGAAAGAAGAGAGTTGAGTGGGAACTCCCATAGAGTGTGATCTGAGCTCTGCCTTGGAAGGGCTTGTCTTCAGATCCAATCCGGAGCTCTCCACCATCAGAAACAAGAATGGCGTGCGCCCTGAGCTCGATGGGTCCTGGGGCCATGAAAATCAGCTTTCCCCCTAATGGACGAAGGGAAAATTGTCAGTCCCTGGGAGGATAAGGCTTACCGTTTTGTCAGTTTCAATGCCTAATGAAATCCCCTTCATTTAAATACTTCTGCTGGAATGTAGACTTATTTTATCATGCTCTCTCTTGTAGAAGCACAGTAGGGTAGACCAGACATCCAGGAGTGGAAGCACTATGATTTAGCCAGTTTAGGTTAACTATTACTATTCTCTGCTGCTTTGTTACATTTGCATGACAATAATCTAAATGTCCAGCAATTTAGGAATGGTCAAATAATGTATGAGAAGACCACTAACTTTACCATTTAACAATAGATAAAATTAAGTAAAAAAAAAAAAAAAAAAAAAAAAACCCTGGGCCATAAACACATAAACAAGAAATAGGGCTAGAAGAAGATGTGCCAAATTTGTAAGAATTATAGTAAAAGGAAATGTAACTAGGGCTAACATTGTGGCATTCGTAGCATTTTAGTTGACCAGCATCCATTATACTTTATTTTGTTAACATACCCTAATTTCCTTGAGGTATTGCTCTGCCCCATTGACTAGAGCTGAGTGGAACTGTCAAGCAAGACATCTTGTCCTACTATGGCCAAAGTCACATACTCGGGTTTTAAGAGAAGTATGGAGCAAAAGGGAAGAGAGATAGGAAATGTTGAGATCTCAGTTCCAGTGGTGGCATTCTAAGGACCCTGGGAAGAACAGCTGCTTCTGAGACACCCACCTGCCCACCTCCCTACCTGCCCCACCGCCTACCGCTTGCATCAGATGCTTTGATTCCTATGTATTTCTGTCCCTGATTTTTCAGACTGTTTTCCACTGGTTAGTAGTTTACCCAATGCCTTCCCAATAAATTCCATTTTTAAAAGAACAGCTGGGTTCTCTTATTGGCAACCAGATAACCTTAACTAATACATATACCATTTTGCTCTGATGTCCAAATTTTCAGTAACATAAGAATATTAGTTTATAATAGAATTATTTTGTATTATGAGATTAAATAATTTAAAAATTAAAAAGATTTTCATTTTTATAATATCTTTCTTCAAAAGGGTTTAGAATATTTACATTTTACATAGAATTTTCTCAATAATGTCAAAATAATTAAAGCATCCCATATAAATAAACACTTTAACCTCAATAAGCTATTTAGTCCATCTTCCTCCTGCAAGTGGTTTACAAAAACATCAGACTAGACTCTTCCATCCTGTAACAAAGTAGTCAGAGTTGTGTCTTTATATCAGACACACCAGAGGTCCTCTTTTCTAAATCCAACAATAGTTTCCCATCTCACTCAGAATAGAAGTCAAAGTCCTTACACTGGGCTACAAAAGATCCCTCATGATTTGTTACCTAACCTCCAATACCTCTATAATATCATTTTCTAACGCTTACCTGTTCACACATATGCTCCAAACATATTGGCCTGCCTGTTAGGTCTCAAACAGGCCTCAGGGCCTGTGCATAAGCTCTTCCCTCTGGAATGTTCTTCTGACATTCCCGTGAATATCATGAATAAGAATTATCAGAAATATCAGAAATATCTGGAATGTTATCGGAATTATCAGAATGTTCTGGTATTTCCATGGCTCACTCTCCCTTGTTACCATTCAAATGTTAACTTCTCACTGAGGCCTTCCCTCTCTAGTCTATATAAAACAGCACACCCTAGCTCCTTGCCTAAATGTCTTCTTCCTTGTAATACTTGATATCAGGCATATTATATATTTACATTTATTTTCTGCCCTCTCCCCACCAGAATGCATGCTTCCTGAGGGAAATTATCTGTTTTGTTCACTTCTAAATTCTTGGTGTCTAGAAAAGTTGCTGGTAGGTAGTTGGCACTCAATACACAATTAATTGTTGAGTGAATGAATGAATGGACATATCTTTTTGGAGATTCTGATTTAAGTGCCTCTATTTCTTTATGTACAAACACACACACACACACACACACACACACACACACTCCTGTTTTCTCAGAAAGGATGTTGTTCTTATGCTTAATCTGTAAGCCCACATAGTGTCTCAATGAGCAAAGGGGGGCAAAGGATGTAGAGAGAGCAAAGTATCAGAAATGTCTCAAAAGGCAGATTCTACTATAAGAATTGTGGTGAGAGGCAGTGGAGGGCAAAGACTCTTCATCTGCTAATGTAGTCATAAATCCAGAGTGTCAAGTTATTGAGTTGAGTTTTTGTTGCTTTCCAAAAATCATAGCTGGAAATAGTTAAACATGCACTGGAGAAATGAGAGGGAGAAAAGAAAAAGGCAAAAATGACTTTAGTCATTATCATGTAAACCAAAAATAAAATTTTAAGCCCCCCCAAACCAACTGAATTGACCCCTCCTCTTAGGCAAGGGCATTCCAAAATTAAACTGTAAAACTAGTTCAGGCCATGATGGGGAGTGTCGGAGATGCCTCATTATACCCTCTACCTTTTGGAATACAGACATAAGTAACCAGCATTAACATTAAAACAGAGACATTAAGACCGACAAAACAGACTCTGTAGCAATAAGACACCAAATGCATTGGGGAGTTATACATGATATAAACGTCATGCACATGTACCCTAGAACTTAAAGTATAATAAAAAATAAAAATAAATAAAAATAAAATAAAAAAAAAAAGACACCAAATACCAACCTGACTCTAGTATAGCAACACATGATAGATAGCCGGCCCTGAAAGAAACTGAAGCATTTTACCCCAAAATATATTAAATGGCCCTGCAAAGCTGTCTCTTGTGGAGAAAATCTACATTCTGTAGAAAATTCCCTTCCTTTTCTGGATCTTTACCCTGATCCAGGAGAGTGCTAACTAAGAGTCTGTAACCTTTTTAGGTCTGCTAAGAAACATTTACAATCTTTTCTCTCTGAAGCCTGCTACCTGGAGGCTTCATCTGCATAATAAGAACCTTGGGCTCCACAACCACTTATCTTAACCCAGACACTCCCTTCTGTGGATTCCAGGTCTTTAGACAAGTTAATAAGTTAACCCTTTCAACCAATTACCAATCAGAAAATCTTTGAATCTATCTATGACCTGGAAGCCCCTGTACCTACTTGTCTAATCTTTCCAGACCAAACCAATGTACATCTTATATCTATTGATTGATGTCTTATGCCTCCCTAAAACATATAAAACCAAGCTGTAGCCTGACCACCTTGGGCACATGTACTTAGGACCTCTTGAGACTGTGCCCCAGGCCATGGTCATTCAAATTTGGCTCAGAATTAATCTCTTCAAATATTTTACAGAGTTTGACTCTTTTCATTGACAATTGTTTACCTCCATCTTAGTGCAGAGATAGTGATCAATAAATGTTTGACTTAACAGTCAAATATGGAGACTACTTCTTCCCTAACTTCTCTTCAGCTTTCCTCAGCTCTCTTCCTCAAGCCTTCTTTTCTTCAATCTATGCCATCA
This sequence comes from Trachypithecus francoisi, assembly GCF_009764315.1. NCBI lineage: Eukaryota > Metazoa > Chordata > Mammalia > Primates > Cercopithecidae > Trachypithecus > Trachypithecus francoisi. Next base: position 52,000,229 of record NW_022681455.1, read on the forward strand.
GTAACAGTCACGGGATGTATACTTGGACCAGAACTCTTCAAGGGCCTTTCTTTCAGCCACAATTTAGAACAACACACCCCGCCTAGGTATCCAGTTTCTCCATCTGGTAAATGGGCATGGTAAGAATTTTACCCTCAGAAGATTAAGGTGAGATTTATTGAAATAATTCTTATAGATTCCTGGTCTGAAGTCTGACATCTATTCAATGCAATGGTCTCTGTGGCTATCATCACACTCACCATCTTCACTTCCTCCATTATTGCTATGAAACCATCCTTGCAAAGATTCTGACAGTGAGAAAAATCTAACCTGGCTTATTCCACCTTGCTCCTAGCCTCACAGGCTGGCTGGCTTCGCTCATTCCTAGGTGTAGGCCAAACTAACTATGGGAGGAATTTAGTTTATAGTCTAACCTTAAACAAGGATGATAATAAACCTTCCCAAAATTAAACTACCTTTGTAAAACTAATGAAAGTCCACAAGGCTAGGATTACAAGACGGGCCAAAATTCTGCTAAGATGTTTAGCATATTTAAATGATTACCAGCCATTGTTCGAGAGGTCACAAGATTTGCAACTTTTCCAATTACTGCAACAGATAACATCACTATTGTAGAAACTAAGATTGGTCTTTCGAGATTTTTTTTTTAGACTTTTGTATTTCTGACCACCAGCTGACTTCACTCAGATTCATGACCCAAGCCTCAACCAGTCCTGTGGCCCCTACCTAAAGACAGACTCAGTACACAAGGACTGTTTTCCATACCCCCATGATTTCATCCCCAACAAATCAATATTCCCCATACCTTAGTCCCCTGCCCAACAAACTATCCTTGAAAACCCCTAACCTCTGAGCCTCCAGGGAGACTGATTTGGGTAATAACTCCATCCCCCAAATGGTGTGGATGGCCTTGCATCAATTAAATGCTTTCTTTACTGCAATGCCATGGTCTTGCCAAATTGATTTTGTCTGTGCAACTGGCAGGAAGAACTCACCAGGTGATTAGATCTACAACCTGCTCAATTTCTATAAGTACCCTACTGCTTGAGCACTGCTAGACCATCTGCATCCAACATCTCTCTGTTACTCGTCCTTTTGAAATATTTTGTCATATATAATATTTCATACTCTAAGGTAAAGCAGCAAGGTCAGTCTACAGGCTCCATGCCAGAGCAGTACCATACTGCTTACCAGACTTCCAAAAGATTCCCCAACAATTTTGACACTTTTCCTTTCATTGTCATTACATAGAAATGCAGTAATAATCATGGATCCCACCGTGAACAAGAGGGAAGAAATGTGACCTGTGCTACAGATCAAATTTTATGTTAACTAAAATTTTTCCCTCACAGCCACATGTCATTAATGTCCTAAATAATTATATTCAACTGGTAGAACATGGATTTGCATGACAGAACTCCCACATTGTAAATAGTCAGGAAATCTAAACTGACCTTGATGAGCAAGTGGTGAAGGCAGGGAACAAAATCAAGGTTCCTGTTCTGAGTCTGCTATTGACCTCTGAATGAGCCTCAGTAAGTCCCATACAATTGCTGGGCCTCAGATTACTCAGGTCCCAAATCTCTCCTACTCAGTGCCTATCAATGGTCTGTGGTTTCATCCGCAAAGTGGAAGGCAGAATCATGGGTTCCTTTCAACTCTAGAACACTTGACGTCTACATCTTTATGAATACAGTCAGATGTGCATGGGACACTAATGGAGGCAGAAGGCTCATGTTTTCCTGACCCTGTCTGTGCTGCAGTAATCACTAAATTTTCTCTTGAGCAAGATATGAGATGCACAGTCAGGAATTAGAATAAAACTACAGGGAAAACAAGGAAGCTAAAATTTATTCAGCACCTACCATGTGCCAAAATCTGTAGATATATTGTCTGAAATGACCTTCAAAACCAGTCTGTGAGATCAAGATCACATTCTTTATTTCACAGAGCAGAATGTGGCTAAGAGGTATTCATACCTTTCCAGCCCAGAACAGACAGAACCAAGCATTAGAACCCAGGACCACCCAACCAAAAGGCTCAGATCCTATCCATTTCCACGAAACTTCCCCAGTAGCTCTCAATTAATTAGGGTTGTTCTCATAGTTACATTTAAGGAAAAACATGTGTGAACCTAAGAAAGTTTGCCTATGGCTTGTTTATAGATTATTTATTTTAATTTTGTTAATGAAGATATACCTCATCTTATTCCAAAAAGGATTTGAAACAGATTACAAGGATTAGTGGGTAAATATATAAACCTGGTCTTTGTCCCTTTTACCATGAAGCAAAATATTAAATACACTGCAACAAATTGGAAGAAATTTTGAAACATCATTTACTGACAGGAACTAATAATGATGCTAATGAAGGGAGAAAAACTCATCCCAAAGAAAATTAATTATTTGTGTTGTCAGGAGTGTTATAAACAGGACTAATTAATTAATATGAACATTGTTAACTTCTGCTAAAAAGCATCCCCACCCCACTTTCTTAGTGGCAAATATAAGAAAATCTAGGTACATTTAGAAGAAATTTGATGAAGAATTCAGCTATTTTTGCCTGAAATAATTAGATAAACAAATGAAACCTTCTTTGTGTGAAAGAAGATAAAGTTTATACTTAATCTATCCCTGTGTCAAGGCACCAAGATTTTCATCTTCACACTTTATTAGTTTAAAATAAATATACAGTGGGCTGCTTTAAAGGATAGTCACTTGAGTATGGGAGGGCTGTGGGAGGACTTTATTCTATACTTTATAGAGCTTGACCCCATTTCTAAATGCTGAAATAAAGAGCAGGGCTGAAATCAGCCTTTGGCTGTAACCCTTAAATTGCTTGTTATGACTTTCATGAAAGCTGACTATGTCCCACAAGTAACCTTGGGTAATTTTACAAAAATCAATCAACCATCATTATTGCTGCTTCCCTCTAAAATAAATAAATGAACACAACTTTTTACATGTAATCACCTCTTTCCATTAAACATCTCTTTTGTTTCTTTTAAAGGGAAGTAAAAGAGACTTTTAGCAGCTAGCTAATGTTTGCAAAGTACATCAAAATCTGCTTTTGGCTAACCCAACAATTAGTCATCCTCTATAACAACCACAAAATAATTTGTTGGTTTTTTTTAAGAAAACAAATACACAATTCTATTTTCCCCCTTACACCAAAAAATTAAAGTATAAATATTTTACCATACAATACTAGTCTTCAAAAGAGTGGCTATACCTACTATCTTCAACTCTTTTTCATGACTGTCCTTTGAACTCTCTCTGGTCAGGCCTTTACCTGATGAACCTGCAAAACTGCTCCTGTCAAGGCCACGGATGGCAACCACATTGGTGAATCTAAGGCTCAGTGCTCAGTCCTCACCCCTCCTGAGTGACCAGCAGCATTTGACACACTTGGGTCACCCCTTTCCTAAAACTCCCTCTCCTCACTTGCCCAGCCTCTTTGTTTTTCTTTCTTTCATTTTCTCATCTCTATTTGAAAAATTCAATGTTTCTATCCTTCTATCAGATTTTCATCATGTGCTATATTCTATACATTGTATTGAATCTCTAAAGAAAACCTCATAAAATGCAAAAGTGCTAGTAACTCATAAAAGAACAGAAGAATAAATTCTTGTATTTAGAACTTTTGTCTTGCCTTCACCTGGTATCTATTTTCATGTCTTCATTTTTAGCAAATCCTAAGAAAGCTCCCTATTGACTCAATGACAGTGAGCACATGGGACTTTTCTAATTAAGTAGGTTAGGTATAAATCCACCTGGTTTTCCTCTTACTTCTTAGGCATCCCCTTCTCAGCCTCTCCTGCCTGATTTCTCTTGATCATCCCAACCACTGCCACTTGGTGGGCCCCAAGCCTCAGCCCTCTCAACTCTTTTCTTCTCAGTCTCGGTAGACCATGCCAGTTGTCCCCTCTTGTCTTAAGGTTTTAAACACCATCACATGCTAATTGTCAATGACTCCCAAATTTATATCTCCAAGCCTGTGCCCTCAGCTCAAGATTCACATACCCAACTGCCTACTCTACATCTCTACTTGGATGTCTCATAGTTTCTCAACTATGAGTATCCATGAACTCCTTTCCTTGTCTTGCCCCACAGATCTTCCCTCAATCCTTCCCATTCTGTGAATGGTAACTTCATCCTTGCAACTGCTAAGTCTGAAAACCATTGAGTTAACTTTCACTGTCTCTCACTCCATAATCAATACTTCAGGAAATTTTATGCATTCCACCTTCAAAACGTCCCCTATGACCCAACCACTTGCCACCTCCACATCTACTTCTGGGGTCGAATTCATTCTCATCTCACCCATGGATTATTGTAACAGCATCTTATCTCAGCTCCCTGTTTCTGCCCCTTATCCTCTACCTCAGGATCAATTCTCAAAACAACACTCAGTGTTGCCATTGCTGCTTTTCATGTAAACCATATCATGTTACCTCTCTGCCAAAAATCTTCAATGGCTCCCATCATACTTAGAGTCAAAGCCTATCAAACCCTACAGGACTGGTTCTCTCTGGCCCGATCTGCCTCTGTTCTCCCCCTTGTTCCAATATTCCTTTTTGCTCCCTTGCCTCACAACCTTTGCTCTCGCTGTGTGCCAATATCCCTAACCACCACCTCCAATGTGTATTCCCTATCCACCTCTCCTGCTGCATTTTTCTCCATGGTACTAAGCAAATTTAACAAAAACTATAATTTGCTTATTTTGTTTATTGACCATTTTCCTTCTAGAAGTAAACATGTGAGAGAAAGATTTTGGCCTGCTTTGTTCACAGCCATAGTCCCTGTGCCTGGAACAGTGCTGGCACATGGGAAATGCATTAAGTGATCACTCAATACTTGTTGAATAACGAGGAGTTGAAATTATCAAAGTAAATGAGGTCTCCCAGGGAGGACATGTAGTGTAAGAACAGAAGAAAGATAAGGTGGGTAAAGGTAGGGAAACAACTGTCAACCATCAACATTTAAAGGCTAGAATAAGAAAAGGAAGTAGCAAGATTTGTGACAGTGGATCAAAGAAAGGTGAATTAGAAGGATCAGAAGGTTGTAGAGACACAGACTCAGGGAAGAGCCTTAAGAACTGTTAATGAGGCAGATGAGTGTGTCAAAACCTTAATGCTATTTTTAGGAAGATCAAGAGAGAAAGAGTGCACAGCCAGCATGTACTAGGTTTGGATGTGAATGTCAGGTGATAAAATAAACCCAGGGAGAGTGATTCTATTTTTAAACAGAGGAAAAATGAGAGGTAAATGGTGGCAAGACCAGGGAGGGATCTGAGAACCCCAATTCATTAGATTAATCTGTATCACCAAGTTAGATAATTCATTTACTTAAAGCTTAAACTATCTAAATTTTTAGATGTAAACTATCTAATTTACTTGCCTGAATTGATTAACCCCCAATTCACCATTTTTTCTTAAAAAAATTTAGCAGTCTATATCTTCTTACCTTTCAATTATTAAATAGTCAAATGGATAGTTGAGGAAGCCTGTGGAATTCCCTTTCCCTGGAGAATTATAGACAATCATCAATTCAAGATGGACAAATCCTGTTCTGCCTGGGTAAGGAGAGCTGGCTGAGTGATCTGGGCAGAGTTTGGGGGATATCCCTGTACCTTACTGCAGTGTGCTGCTCTGGAAGCAGGAGCTGGGAGAAGGTGAGAAAGAGGAGGGAAAAGGGGCATTTAGAGAAGGCATCCACAGCTCAAAGAAACCTGCATTGTGACAGGGATGCACACAGCTTCCTTTGTTGGCAAGATCCGGATTAGACTTGTGCCTGATCCACTGGAGCAGAGCCTGGGAAGCCTTCGAGGTGGGCTTGTCCCCGGCCAGAGAGGCGGAAAATCAATTTGGCTGGCAAACGAGAGCCCCCAAGAGCTTAGTCCACGCTCCATAATCCTATCCACAAGCAGCTCAGGAAATAGATGCCTGAGCCCTCACATATTCATGGGGGATGTGAGGCATAAATCAGGCTTTAAGGAATGGGGGCGAAGGGAATGGACTCTCTGGCTGGCTACTAATTAATCAAGCACAGAATACCTAAACCTAGCAACCTGGGATGGAGCCACACACACAGAGAAGCAGAGGCTGCTGCTGCTGCTGCTGTTTTTCCCGTTTTTCAAAATTTCAATTAAAATAGATATCAGAAGAAATTTTCCCCTTTAGCTGATACTGCTTATGCATCCCCCTGTTCTTCCTTTAATTAAAAAACATGCTTATTGCAATACTTGCCAGAATCACTTTAACGGTATTTTAATTGTAATGGCTCTGCCTGATTAAAAAAAGAAAATATGAACTAGAAAGTGTTTGCAAAAATGTTCACAGGATGCAGGAAAAGAATCAGACACCTCCCCAGAATGGATGCCACATACTAATTCTTTAATTAGCCTGGTACTGCAGTCAAATGAGCAATATAGAGAAATATATATATATGAAATAAAATCACTGACTCAGAGCCGCAAACAATAGCAGTTGAGAGAAACCATTTTCACCAACTCAGATTTCCCTGGCAGGGTAGAGACCTGTGCATCCAACTAAAAATGCTATGCTCAAGATAAGCCCATTCGGCCGGGCGCGGTGGCTCAAGCCTGTAATCCCAGCACTTTGGGAGGCCGAGACGGGCGGATCACGAGGTCAGGAGATCGAGACCATCCTGGCTAATACGGTGAAACCCCGTCTCTACTAAAAATACAAAAAAAAAAAAAAAAAAAAAACTAGCCGGGCGAGGTGGCGGGCGCCTGTAGTCCCAGCTACTCGGGAGGCTGAGGCAGGAGAATGGCGTAAACCCGGGAGGCAGAGCTTGCAGTGAGCTGAGATCTGGCCACTGCACTCCAGTCCGGGCGACAGAGCGAGACTCCGCCTCAAAAAAAAAAAAAAAAAAAGATAAGCCCATTCAATGTGGCCAGCCAAGTTTCCACTGTTCTTTACTAAAGGTCTCATAGCGTTTGGGAAATGAGTAGTTGGTCCGGGCTAATTGGCTTCTAGTCCTGACAATTCTATAGGGTTCCTTGTATTGTTTTAGGCTAGTAGTTCTCAAACTTGAACATGAGTCAGAATCATCTGGATGTCTTAAAACACAGACTAATGGGCCTCATTCCCAGAATAGGTTTACTGTAGAGCACCCAAATTTGTAGTTTGTATAAGTTACCAGGTGATGCCAATGCTGCCGATTGGGGGCCACACTTTGAGAATCATTACTATCCGTAAATTAAGTGGTTGTTCTAGGTGTCCATAGGCTGGTGATGTCTGCTATCATCTAAAACAGGCTGAGAAAATACAAGCCTGGAATTAAAGAATAATTCCCTTAGTCACTCAACCAACATTTACCACTAGTTTCCAGCCCCTCTGCTAGGTACTGAAATAAAAATGTAAAATAGAGTCTCCAGTTCCTGAAGGTCACGGTGAAGTTGAATTGCTCCTGCAGGTAAATGGAAATGTGCTGGTTTTAGTGAATTGTTCCACTTTAGAGAGAACTGTAAGAGAATATAAAGACTCAGCTCTTCACTTTTTCTACAAAATATGAAACTCATTAAGGTAACCTTATAACTGTATTAACTCTGTACTAATTATAAAGTGTAAACATATCTGTGGAAGACAAACTATACAGAAATATTAAAAGGAACTCAAACACTAAGATGTAAGTAAATGGCTTTGTTATTATAGCTACCGTTATCAATTACTACCTAACTAAACTTTGATTTCCTTTCTACCTCCAGAAAACCATTACTTATTTTATCAACAAAGCTGCTGGCATTTAAGTGCTCAAGGCCTTCGGCTATTCCATGGCTTTCTAAAAAGTCACTTAAAATCTCAAGAAGAAAGCCATTTCTAAGGAGAAATAGAAAAGACAAAAAAAATCATCTTTTTCCCAAGGTCTGTACCAAGCATGTAAAAATCCCCCTAGCTACTAAGTTCATTCAGATAATCTTCCCTTTCTCTTTATCAAAGTTCAATTAGCACTGACCCAATCCCATTTTTGACCAGCCTGCAATTTGATACACTTCTCTAAGCAAGCTGTTTTTTCAAAAGATTCCAAATATAATTATTCTCTGAATACTATAAAAATGATTTGGCTATAGCATAATTGTATTCGAAATAAAAGCTAACAATATTTTTCTTATAGTATTTATTAATTTTTAAAAATGAGAATACAATACTTCCTACCTTTACCTGACCCCAGGAATATTGTATAGAAACTATAATAATGAAATGCTCAGTCTCCAACATATTTTTATCTACACAAGAATCCCAAATACAAAAGTACTTCAGATTTCTAGCTCCTCTTCCAGTCTGGATGAATAGGATATAGGGATCATTAATGAACAAATGAGATGGAGAGGTAAAGACAGACCAAGTCCTGCATGACCCTGTAAGCCATATTAAGTTTGGACTTGAACTTACAGGCTAATGGAAAGCCAATGAAAGGTTTTAAGTAAGGAAGCTTGAAACATTTATCTTTCATTACTGAAAATATTATAGCTTCTGTGCTAGGAAGGGACTGGTCCCTTTCAGTAGCATTTTTCATGTTACAATACCCAAGTTGTCAAGACATAAAACTGTAAATTGTTCAATATCTATGTTTCTGTCTGTCTGCCCATCTATTGAAAGCATGCCTTTTCTCATAGCAATGGCTTATCTTTCATTTAAGGCTAATCAAGTGTGTCTGGGACTGTTCTCTGGAGTAAATAATGTAAGCCATTGTCTGACTGGAAAAATAAGGGGTCTCAGAGCTAAGTGTCCCCCACATTAAAAAGGCTTTGTCTCTGATCTCCTGATACACAAATAGTAAATAAAATTGGTCACTGTCTGGACTAGTCCACTAATATTTGAGGGTACCAGGAAGGACTCTGATTATAGAGAAATTCTCAACAAACATGAATCTGCCTCTTCAGGTCAGAAACTCATTTATTATCATTCATTCAGCAATTATTTGAGTACCTGTTTCATGCCTAGAGATAAAATGGTGCTGGCAATACAATACAAAGGTGAGCAAAAACAGATCTGGCTCTTCCTTTCTTCAGTTTACAGCCTAGACCTTTATAAGCCTTCAAAAAGGTAGAGGGAAGAAAAAATACACCTTGACATTCTATTTGTAAAGGATTAATATAAAAGTAATTCAAGTTGTTAAGCAATTAAAAATTCTGTCAGTAACCCACTTAGCTTTGAATATCAGCAAAGTCCCCCTCCCATAAAATAAGTAACACCTACTTGTCACCAAGAAAAGCCCAGCACATGAAGACACCCAAGAGTTAAGATTAGACTTCAAAAAAACTCGGGCTAGTTCTGATGCTAACTTCTTCATCAGGCTTCCCTTCTGGATAATGGCACAGACCAGCCCCTTAGAGGGTACTATGCCTGCCAAATAGAGGAAGAAACTTTACTCATTCCTATACAGCTCTTCCTCCACTGAGCTGCACACACAAACAATATTAACATCCAGCAGGGGTTGATACAAGACATTTTCTCCCTACACAGGGAAGGGAATCACCATTATTTCCATTTTGTACATTGATTTGAGGACCAGAGCCTTACCCAAAACCATAAAAGAGTGTGTGACTGACTCAAAATTGAAATCAGGCTCCAGTTTGCTGACCAAACTGCAATGAATCAACCTTGTTGTACTGTCTGCACATAAGCATCCTATCTTCTGGCTTGAAGGGTAACTATGTTTTGACTACAAAAGAGGGCAATTCAGTCCATCTTTTACAACCAACTTGCAGATAAATTATTTTGAATTTACCAATTCACAACGTTACCAGCCCACAAAACCCTCTCATGTTGACCAAGATATTCTACAGTTAGAAAAAAAAAATAAATTATTGTTGAATATCATATTTTTATCATATTTTTATGCCTGCCTTCAGATTTTTTTTTATCTTAACTGGTAGCTATGAAGTCTTGAAACTATAGGCATAGGGTAAAATGCCAAGTGACTCACACAGACCTGATGCACAAAGAGATCACAAGTAACGGCTCAGGAAAGTTCTGTGTCACAGCATTTCTAGATAACTGCATTGGAAAGCATTATCTGAAGCATGCATCTACTGAATCTGAGGCTGGCTTAGTGCTAACTAGAAGCAACCAAGTATACAATCCCTGGGATTTAAAAACAAAAACAAAAAACAAACAACAACAACAACAACAACAACAACAAAACGCTGTGCTAGGTTCATCATTTAAAACCTCACTCTGAAATCCTCAAATGCTTGTCAAGGATGAAGGAATTCTACACTGAACCTGACAGTGAGTCAGAAGAAGATGCTTTACCTCAATAAACCAAGAATATGCATTTCCATGCCACAGAAACCCCAGATGCAACGGACTCAAAAAGATCTGAATGTCCTCAAAATTGTGGACTAAAAAAACAGTTGAGAGAAAATGAGATCATGTTCTAAGCTACACCAGAAAAACATGTTTCTGTGAAGTCAAAGTAACAAGGAGAATGCAGGCAAGCAAATGGATCCACTTCTCCATCCGTCCCTCCCTCGCAATAGAAGGAAAAACACTTCAATATGCATTCTGAAGATAACAGAAGCAAAAGCAATCCAAGGTCTTTATTACCCAGCTAATTCTTTCAGTAATCCAGTTTGCTTTGTATATAGAAGCAGTCGCTATCTGTAAATAAAATTGTATTTTAAGCCTGATATTCAGCCATATCTCCTGTTATCTCTGACAGTCCAAAAGTAACAAAAACTAACATTAATTGAGTTCTTACTCTGGACCAGGCTGTGTGCTAATGGCTTTACAAATATTCCCTCATTTAATACTCAAAACATACATAGGAGACAGGCAATACATTGTGATATTGCCATGCAACAATGATAAATGCTTGCTCTCATTGTTACTGTTATTATCATTATAACCAGGTATCAGCTTAGGAAGGAAAAACCTGAGACTTACAGAAGGTCTGCAACTTGCCCAAGGTCACAGAGCAGAGAAGCAGTGGAGCCCAGATTCAGACTCAGTTCCTTGTGGCTAGAAATACTGCCAAGCATTTAACTGCTTTAGTATACACCAGTAGACCAAAAAATAGAAAATCACATTAAAGGAAACCAGTGCGCTATTAAGCAGCAACAGAGACTGGAAACAAATTTCTGCTCAGACACAAGCATTGTGAGTAGTAAGAAACTACAAACTGCCTTCCTTTTTCATTGTATATATTTAAGGCAAACAACAGGATGTTTTCATGTGTGTATGTGTATGAATAAATATGTATTATATATAATGAAGTAATTACTACAGTCAAACAAATTAGCATATCAATCACTTCACATAGTTACCTTCTTTTGTGTTGTGTGTGTGATAAGAGTACCTAAACCTAACAGCCCAACACCAAGGAGAGAGTTCATTCTCCCCTAATTGACCCTTTCATTAATCATTATCGTTACACTACTTCACATCAAGCTGCTTGATGACCAGATCAGAAAGAGATTCATTGCTTCATTCAGGAAATACGAATGTTTCCCCAACTACAGACCATAACCCAAGATCCTTGCCCGGGATGCAGAATGCTCTGACAAGAGGGTAACGTTCCTTCTTTGTGATTATGGCTCATCATAATTACTTGGAATAAAAATAATAAATTTTAATTCAGCAATGCCTATGGCCATTGGGCATCTTAACATAAAAGAATGAAAATATAATTAACTAAATCAAGGCAATATGCCTATTTCCATCCCAGCTCATTAGTATTAATTGATTGGGTTAATTCTCTTTTGTGTTTAACGGTACCCCTAAAAATATTTTTTTTTTTAAAAGGGAGGGAGGGCACGAAGGAGGGAAGTAGTAGAGATAGTAAGTAGACAAAAGTTCTGGATCTTTTTCTAATTAAAGTGAAATAATAAATGCAGCTGAAGCGCTTATCATGGTCACAAAAGAATCTGCTATTTTTTTAAGTTTGGGAGTCAGCACAAATTATGACACAAAACATTGGGGCCATTTCTCAATTGCCCCCCAAACATTTATGATCCTCCCTTCTACTATGTAAGTCATATGTGTAAGGAAAAAATGTCAATTCTATTTTATAGATGAAAATATGAGTAAGGCGCAGAGAGTTTAAGACCCTTGAGGGTCGATAAAGTGTTGGTTTTCCTGTTGTATGAGACTCGTCTTCTACATATCAGGATGCTGGTTTCCATGAATAGAAAAATAATATAGAGGACGTAATACCTTCATAAAGCAGTTCCAAATGCAGTTCTTAGGTGATCTAGTTTCACTGTTACTTAACAGTAATCCTTTCAATATATATATACTTCATGTAGAATGTATTCTTTGTAATATAGAAATGGCTGAGAAAGTACTTCCACTATAATTTCATATTTTGTTGGTTAAAATCTTTTGAAGAAATTATTTTTTGGCTTGAAATTTCTCAGGCTTTATCTAAGCCTGCAGATGGTATCAGAGAAACTAAAGAAAATTTCACTCAGCTATTTTTCTGACACTGTGAATGTATATGAAAAAGATAGTAACAGATATTTGGAGAGCGAGTTGCTATTATTGTTGTTGTTGATGATGATTATGATTATTCAATCTTATATTTGAAGAGCTCTTTATTATCTTTCAAGTACTTTCACACATATTATAGACCAAGGGAAGACATTAAAAGAGGTTTACAGCTATGTTACATTGACCAGATATTTGAGAGTTGTAGTTCTTCACCAGTGAAGACTTTGGTCAAATGCCTTTTAGAAACAGAAATATAACTTACCAACAGATTTTATATTCCTAATAATTCATCATAATATGCATATATAGAGACAGGTGTGTGTATGTACATACTGTGCATGTATATATGTATATGTGAATATATAAGTGTATATGTGTGTACTTATACAAACATACGTGTGTGTGTGTGTGTGTGTGTGTAATCATTGAGAACTAAGGACAGTGAAAGTAAATTAGTTGGGAAAAGTGGTATTTAAGAGAACAAGGGTTTAAAATATATACTTCTTAAATTTCACCCAGGATCATTTACTTGTCCATTCTTTCTACAATCATCACATAATTTTTGAGACTTCGTCATGCATCAGGCAATGTTCTAGACCCTGAAGAGACAACAGTAAATATATTGATGAAATCCTTTGCCTTTTTTGTTCTAGTAGAGGAGACAGACTATAAATAAGCAAGTAAGGCCGGGCACGGTGGCTCAAGCCTGTAATCCCAGCACTTTGGGAGGCCGAGACGGGCAGATCAGGAGGTCAGGAGATCGAGACCATCCTGGCTAACACGGTGAAACCCCGTCTCTACTAAAATAATACAAAAAATTAGCCGGGCGTGGTGGCGGGCGCCTGTAGTCCCAGCTACTCCGGGGACTGAGCCAGGAGAATGGCGTGAACCTGGGAGGCGGAGCTTGCAGTGAGCCGAGATCGCGCCACTGCATTTCAGCCTGGGCGACAGAGCAAGACTCCTTCTCAAAAATAAATAAATAAATAATAAATAAATAAATAAGCAAGTAAATTGATAATATACCATGTGATGATAAGTACTATGAAGAAAAGTAAAGCAACATCAAAGGATAAAGAGTCCTGGGGGATAGCTGTAATTTTAGAAATGATGGCTAGCAAGTCCTCCCAGATTAGTTGATATATTCTCAAAGAGCAAATGAAATAGGTGAGCCAGCCACATAAATGTGGAAGAAGAGCATTCCAGGCCATAGACATTATGGGCAAAGGTCCTGAGGCAGGTATATTCATAGAAGAACTAGAGCAGAGTGAATGAGGAAGACGAGGTCAACAAAGGGATCAGAGGTTAAATAATAGTAAGGACTTTTGATTTGATTCCCAGTGAGTTGAGATTCCACTGGAGGTTTTGAGTAGAGAAGTAATAAGATCTGACTTAAATTTTTAAAGGAAATTGACTATAAACTGCTGGTGGTTTACTTTACCATATATCATAAAAGTCAAATATCAATGACTTAAACCCATGAAGCCTTGTTTTCCTATCACAAAAAGTAATTTCAAAGGAGGGTGGTTGAATGCCTTACCATGGAAACTCCAGAGTCATCAGGGTCCTGGTTTTTTCCTATTCTTCTGCTTTTCCATTCTAACTAACAAGTAGCATCATGGTCCAAAATAGAGGCTGAAAATGTTGCTATCACATTTACATACCAGCAAGTAGGAAAGAGAAAGAAGGAAGGGAAAATAGGGTGTACTTCCTACTGGGTCATCTCTACTTTTGGAAATTTCTCAGATGTGCTGCAGGATACTTCTTCCATCTCATGGTAAGCCCTTAGCCACATGGCTTTGTCTAGCTACTAAAGTGTTCAGGAAACAGAGCATTTCAGCTGAGTACATTGTTGCCACCAATTAAATTAGGGTTTTGCTACTAACGAAAATAAGGAATCAGAAACATGGGAACCAAATAAGGAGCAATTTAAGATGGTCTAGGCCAAAAATATGGTAGTTAAGACTAGGTTAGTTCCAATGAAGTGTTGCTACATGGGACACATGTTGGAGATCCAGCCAACAGGGTTCACTGATGGGATAGTCATAGGAGGTGAAAGAAAGAAAGAGGTCTTGGATACCTCCATGGTTTTTGGTCTGAGCCACTGGACGTATACAATTCCAACAAGTGAGATGGAGAATTTCCTCAAACTTTGATTTGTGTATATGTTAATATCTATGTGATCGCAATATGTCTCAGATATAAATGATCTGCCCTTCACCTCCTCTCCACTCTCCAACTCTAATCTTACATAATTGACACCCAGATTACCCCACTATACATTCGGCCTCACTGCCAGCATCACTTGTTTTAGAACCAGAAGTTTTAGTCTTTTATATTTACTTTCTAATTATTTTTTCTTTGGTAATATTACATGTTACTGCCATTAAGTATTATTCTTCATTTTTTTTTTCTTGTATTTCACATAACAATCCTAGGCCACTCAATAAGGATTCACAAATTATCTGTTGAACAAAATTTCATGTGTGTCCTTGCCCTGTTCTCATTCTTTCTGGAAGTTATGACCTATATCTCGATGATAAAAACCTGAGTTTCACTCTAGGCAGCTCTGTTTTTTGCCAACAATTCCTGTATCTTATTTGTGTAGAAACCAAAATCTACTACTTAGCCTTACATCCTACCTACTCCTCCTCCCCAAGAGAAAGGAGATCCTTCAGATGACTTACTCTCCCTC
Source organism: Trachypithecus francoisi (assembly GCF_009764315.1). Lineage (NCBI taxonomy): Eukaryota > Metazoa > Chordata > Mammalia > Primates > Cercopithecidae > Trachypithecus > Trachypithecus francoisi. Next base: position 52,015,381 of record NW_022681455.1, read on the forward strand.
TCCACAGGATGAGGGTTTGTCCTTCCAAACCAAACTCACTTATCTAAATAATATGAGAATGAAATATTGCCTAAACCAGAAATACTAAGAAAAAACACTATGGGAAGGTGACAGGTTGGGGCAAGTATTGGGATTGCTCACATATTTAAATCTTTAAGAGTGGGAAGTCAAATGAATGTTATATTTATCCTGCCTTTCTCCTACATTTTCTCTCCTTCTGATGCCTCTTCTCCATTTTCAGCCTCTGGTCCTGTCAACACTATTTACCTGGAAGTAACAGTACATCCAGAGATTTAGTAATCCAAGACTTTCAGCTGGGAAACTTCTCCCAAATGGTAGTAGCAATATAAGCCCAAGACCTTTGAATGCCTGAAGGGGGGACCATCCTCCTGCAGAATTTGATTCATATGGAGAAAGCCCTGGTTAAAGCCCTGGTTAAAGGCCTGCCAAGAGTATCTTTTCTCTGAAATGAGGTTTTAGGTCTGTAATTTTCCTGTGTCATTGCTGGTCCTTAGGTAGTTGATGACTGTCTATAGTGGCATTCCCATAGCCACTAGCTACACACACACACACACACACACACACAAAGACAGGGCAAGAGCCCAAGCTGACAGACCATTTTATCCCCTAAAGGACACTAATTAACTGGTTTGACTGAAAACTTCTCCTTGCTATACAAGAGAAAAATAAAATAGCTTCCAGAATAGAGAATGACAAAATGCCTAAATCCTGATTCAGTCTAAAAGAGACAGGTATTAAAATTCCATTAGTTTATCCCCTTTAAAATATTTTATTTTTCCCCTCATGTAGCTATGTTCTTACTTTAATAAGAATGAATGTTTGTGTGTTAAATATATTTATCGTAAAGAACAGTGTTTTAGTGCAGAGTTTCACAGATATCCATAACTAATCATATCTCCCAAGTAATTTTCATTTGCCAATGAACAGAGGCACTTTGATAACTATTCCTTATTTTCTGCCACTAAAGTAGGCCATGATTTTTATTCTCATTTAGCAGATAAGGAAAGAAATGCACAAAGAGGTGAAATAACTGACTTAGCCATTTAAAGATGTGGTAGTAGAGTTGAAATTCGAAATCTCAGCCTCTTCCAACTTCCTAAACCCTAGAGCTATAAAGGCGGTTTTGCAATAAGAAAGCCTATTTATATGACTTTCCATGGGACCAAGAAGTCAAAACCACAACAGGGTAAAAGCAGGAAGACATTGCTTTCTTGGCAGGGTGTTTCAAAGGCAGCAACGTTCACCAATTTCAGGGTATTTTGCTATATTGTGGGGGCTGTCCTGGATAAGCATGACTAAAAAGTGCTTGAATAAAGGAGCATATTCTTTGAGAACACTGTTAACCTTCTTGTTTTTGAAAAATTAAAATAATCAAGCTCTGTGCTTATTATAAGAGTCCAAAGAAAGGCCTTTCACTTTGAACCCTCTGACCACTTCTTCCTTTACATAGTAAAATTTCAGTTTGGTCTAAGGATAAATTATCAACCAAGTTCTGGAACTTATCCAAAAAGTTTCCCTCCTCCCTCCCCCCTACAAGTGATATTATTACATAAAATAATATCACCAATCTACAAACTCCACAGACCTTTAATGAGCAGTAAGTTGAGGACGCTTGTGTTAGTGTCCAGCAGAAGCAATTGGCCATTCTCCACTGTGACGTTGTCGCCATCTTGTGGCAGCCTTTCAGGAAACCAGCTGTGAGTCCGGGACCATCTCCGGCAGAACTGTAAAGAAAAGTTGCCCTGGAAAACAGACAGCTGGGTTGGTGGGTGCGTTGGTTGCTTGGCTGGTCCGTTGCTTCGTTGGTTGGTTCACTGGTTTGTTGGTTTGTTGGTTCATTCATTGATTTGGGGTGGGATGGTATAAGTATTGAATCAAAATAGAAACTTCTCAAAGAAAGTAAAATTAATTTAAATATTTTAAATGTCTCCATAAAATTGGTTACCTCTCTCTTTCATATGACTAAGCTAAACAGGAAAAAATATGAAAGGCAAAATTATATTTGAAGTTCTGTGCCCAGCCCCTGGAATTCTCCAATAACATGCTGGTAATGTTTTCTTACCTTTTTTTTCCCCTGTAGCACAGGCTCCATTCTACCTAACAGATGAGGTTGATTCCATTTATTTTTACAGACATGTATTGAATCTTGGACAAAAAGTCATAAATAGCCTGGAATAGGGAGAATTAAAATGTTCTGCTTGATGGGTGGCATTTTGCTTTATGTAATTGGTATCATTTTTCACTGGCTCTACTGCCAAGAGTCCCTGTTTTATAGGAACATTCCTCTTCCCAAGTGCTCAGATCTATCCTCCCACTCGGCCTTTTTTGATATTATTGTTGCCTTTCCCCCTGTGTCTGGTGCATCAGGGCTGAAGCCCATGCAGGCATAGGCAGAATGCTGACTGACTTCAGATGACAAGTAAACAGCCTGGAACCTTTGAGTGAGGGGTAGGGAGCCATACTGACAGAAGGAGCCAGAAAAGGAAATCCTCCCTCTCCATCTCAGCCTTCAGTCCCTCTCTCAGAACTTTTGGCTTTCCTGTTAATTTATGGTCACTCTGATGTCACATGTTTTTTAAAACAGGGACATAAAAATCACAGAAAGCAATATTCAGCTCATGCAAGAGGCTGGAAATATGTCTAAATGCCTTGTGAAGTTGTGGAAGTATAATTACGATAAACACAATAAAATCACAATAGAGAAGGTGATTCCTTCAAGGTAATACGTATGACATGTGTAAGCCACTCTCTCCAGTCTTCTTCCCATTCGGATTCCAACCAAATGTGAAGCCCAAGTTCCTATAAAAAGAAACCGCCCAGAAGGTCCTCTCATGATGTGTTAGAGGCAGATGGCAAAAGATCATTAGAAGGGAAGGCATGTTTGTAATATCGACAACTACACCTACTCAGAGAATAGTGCTCTAGAGTATTTCTGAGACAGAAGATGGAAAATTGTGTTGCCAGAAGAGCCTTACATTTTCCAGAAGAGGATACAGACCCCAAGGTCAACAGTGCTGAGGTGCAGACCCAACACAATCACTGAGAAGGCTTTGCGATTTACTCATTTTCTACATCTGCAAAGAAATAAAAGTCCATGACTCATCACAATTTAAGAGACGGAAAGAAATAAGGCATAGTGATAACCAGTTCCAGTATCACAGAAAAACGTATAGGTGACACAGGAGCATCATTGTGAACTGAAGGAACCACACCCCCATGCTGACTATCTGTAGGCTACAAAAGTAGGAGAGAATTTTAACTCTAGATGATTTCACTATAGGACTAGCTTTAGGTTGGTAAAATAATAAACAGTACTTCTTATAAGGCTACATATATTGTACATTCTTATAACCCTTTAATTTACACCTGTAGAATACAGAAAGAGGAAAGGGAGGCAAATCAAAGGAAACTGGAATGAAAGAAGGTGAGGAAAACAGAGACGGTAAAGTAAACTGCAGAACAGGGTGAACCAGGTTATCTGTATTGTCAGCTCAGAGGCCATGATAAAAGGACATTTGAAAAATCTTGGATTTCCAGAAGGCCAGAGATGGAAAGGACTCTAGCAAAATCCTATCCCATAATTTTACAGATGCTATTTTAGGCAGTGTTCCTTAGAGCTTAATAAAATGTAGATTCCTCTAGTGTCATCATATATCTATGGAATCAAAAGCTCAAGAACTGGGACCCAGAGATCTACAATTTTAATGATTCCCTCAGATGACACTTCTGCATCAACATTTAAGGATCAATTCAGAGCAAGGCCTGGAGAGGAAGGAGATACTCTTTAAAAGGAACCAAGAAGTTTTCTCCAAACCAACATCCAAAGCTTAGGATCTTTGTCCAGGATCACCCAAAGACAAGCAAGCTAGGAAGGATGATGTGTTGGTGAACTATAAGAAATATGAAAAAGTGAGCAGCATAACCCTTTCTGAGACATTAACCTGGTGGTCAGATCCATAACCCAGTCACAGAACTATGAAGTAAACCAGGGCTCATTACACACACATTAAAATGATCTGGAACAATTAGAAATTAGTTAGATATTTAAGTGGGTCAAAGGTAGACTATTTCATGGTGTTATCCATTAATTAATATGAGAACATTTTTAAATTTTTATGATTAGCACAGATATCTGTTATCTAGCTCTCAATAAGCTTTAGAGACTTTCTTGCTCTGAAGTACCTGCTTATGCCATTTGCTGCCTTCCATGTGCTATAACCTCTTGGCCTACCCTGTCAGCCTTCAAAGATTGCTGTACTTCATCCCATCCCATAAGGTGGAAAGGTCAAATACTGTTATCTCTACTTTTCAGTGGAGAAAGCGAAGGCTCAAAAGTGTTTAAATGCTGTGTCAAAGTTCATAGTGATGGAGGCAAACTGGAATCACGAAAAGGAAACATCCATCCAAAGTTTTTCCCTTACTGTGGCCTCTCCTAGGATGCTCTTTCCCAAAAGATCTGCATGGCTCACTCCCTTACTTAATTCATGCCTCTGCTCAAGTATCACCTCCTTACCTGTATTATTATTTTTAAAAAGCACCCCCAATCATTCCTTCTCCCCTAATAATGCTTCATTCTAGTATTAAATAATACAATTCCTTGAATATTTGGTTATCACTTATTAAGCTTACTCAAATGAAGCAGGGACTTGGTTTGGGTCATTGCTATATCCCCACCTCCCTAAAAGATGTCTAGCACATAGTAGTTACTCAATAAATGTTTTTGAATAATTTATTAAATGAATCTTATACCCGCTGGTGCCATACATGCTTTTACAGATATCTCACACACACACACACACACACACATCTCTTCCTAATGCAATAGGTGAATACACAGGTGCTAAGACCTTAAAAATGCTATATCCCCTAGGTCTTCTCAAACATTTACATTCCTTTCATGTTTTCAAGTTCCGTTTAAACATAAATCAAATGATGAATAGTGCTACTTAATTGGAACCTGAGACTCAAATTCGATCTCATAAAATCGTTCGCCAATTTTTTCTTTTGCCTTAAGTTTCTCTAGTCAATGTGGCCAATGTCAAATGAATACAGGTGTTTAAGCATTCAGTTTCAAGAGCCCTAAGCTTCTTTGTGCCCTGAATTCCCCTTAGCGTAACAAAGATATCTTGAGATGTATAAATGTTTATTGATGTACTCATGCTTTTACAGAAAATAATGACTAAATACTAAAAAATCTAAAAATCAGTGCAGCCTCCACTGCTTACCAGCTACCTGGGGAAGTAGAAGAGCGGTATATCTCTATGATTGCAAGTTATCAGTGTAATCCATTGACCACATGCACGTTGCCATAAGAATTTTAGCTCTCCTACATTTTCAGTTAACAGAGCTGGTGGTATCATTCCCTCCCAGCAAAATGCTCCATGAAACAGTAAGGATGGCTCACCTTCCAACATTTTCATCCTCCAATCCATGTCACTTCAATCCAATCAAGAAAAAAATAATGCCAACAGCATTGATTAAAGATTTTGTCAATATATTTGAGAATGTCTCTGTTGATACCAACATATTTTTGGTGAAGGCCATGTTCTGTGTCAACAACCCAGCTTACTTCCACCTAAGATAAGCTCTTTCCTCTATAGTTCCCACGATGCTCAGCCTTTAGCTTTAGTGTTCTTCCTGGAGATAAACACATCACTCATTCTTATTCTGCAGATGAAGAAAATCATTTCCTCATAGGCATATGGGGGCAGGTGCCAAAATAGAGATACAAGAATTGCCCAGAACATGACCTCGTCTTTGCATATAGCCCCAAATAAACCCAAAAAAAGCAAGAAAAAAAACTTTCTTCCCTCCGCTGGGAAGCTTATGCAATTTGTTTTCTTCTTACAGCACGTCAGCACTTCTCTGAACTTCAGGGAATGTGCAGTGTCTGCAAATCTTACATGTCACCTTAAATGTATTTGCAACACCACCAGAGTTATCTTGAAAGAAGTCATTGATCAGCAAGTTGGAATACCCGGCAAAGCAAAGACCTATTTGTGAGTGTATGCATTGAGCTGGGGTGGCAGAGGAGGTGGGGTATGGGAATCTCTCTAATCACAATATCTCCTGACTGACAAGGACAAGAAAGAACTGTGCTGACACCTCACCAGAATGTCTTCTTCCTTAGCATCCAAATCCTGGAAATAGGAAAAGACAAGTCCCTGTAACCATTTTCTCCACTCCGTATCCTTCTTTATTTTCTCCAAAGCACTCATCTCTATCTAATACAATGTATACTGATTCCTAATCAGTCAACCCCTAATAGAATATAAGCTTCACAAGAGTGTCTTGGTTTTCTGCTGTATCCCTAGTACCTACAACAATGCCTGGCATCTACTGGCTACCCCAAAAATATGTTTGAATGAATAAATGGTCAGCTCTTATTTGGACTTATGATGCCATAATGAAAAATACCTTAATAACTGAAATAATATGACATGAAGCTATAATTTAATTTTATTCAGTTCTTCTTTAAATTGAAATGTTTTAATTTTTACGAAACCAACTTTATTTACCTTTTTGTGACATTCTTCATTACATTATAGATAAAACATCCTCTTTCATCCTGACATAAATATCACTTAAATGTCCTTCTTGATTGGTGGGTTTTATATTTGCATGTTACTCCTCAACTAACTTATAATTTATGTTGATGGAAAGTTTTATACTTTTTGCTTGTTTTTATTCCTTGCTTTTTTCCCCAAAATAGCTGAGTGTCTTCATACTATTCATTAAATAACATTTATTCTCCCAATTAATACTCTTGGCTATTTTAACAGTTGAACTATAATGTTGGATGATATTTAAACCTATCGGCCAATTAAAATCCCAAATCCTTTTGTATGAGCTAATATAAAGGCATTTCTCACCAAAAAAAAAGTTACCTCATTCTTGTTCTTAAGGTACTTATATTATCATTTAGAAAAATACAAATAGCCAGATAATTAAAGTGTGATTGATTCAATAATTAAAGGCATAACCAAGATGCTATGGGAGTTCAGAGGATTAGATGGCTGACCATGGTGGAGACAGCCTTACAGGGGAAATCAAATGCATTAAGCATCATTTTCTCTTTTTAATCTGGACACAACAGATAACACAAGCTGAGATTATTTCAGCTGATTATAAAACAAAAGATAGTGTAGAAAAGTCAACTATCTACAAATCCAGGATTATGAATAGAGCCCCTAACCTATAATCTAATAACTCTTTAGGAAACAAAAAGGAAATTGAATTAGTTTGGCATAATTTATTCTTACTGACCTCATGCAGGCTCTAAGTGATCACTTTCTTTTCTCGGTGGTTATAAACCCCTCGATTACAAGATAACATGAGAATGTCCTTCCACTGTGTAGCACATTGACTACTCAAAGAAATGTCAACAGTGCTTTTTGTCAGAGATTCCTGCCCAGTTCAAATTGACCCTTTCTCATCATTAGAAAATCGGGCAGTTCATTGTCTTATCTCTCGGTTCTACACACTTCCTATCCTCTGCGATTTCTCAAAGATTGCTGACACTACCTCAGTGCTTCATATATCTAAGTTATTAGCACTCTTAAGCTTCAGAGGATTTTCAAAGTCTACAGACAGGACAAATTTACAGTCTTCTTTTATCCTTTCCTCTATTTGAATCTTCAAATCTCCTCTAATAGCATCTCTTCTGAATTTTAAGTCCAAAGACCTTTCCACTTGTGGGAGAAAAAAAATGATAATGATAGCTGCTGATTATTGAATGTCTCTAATGTCCCAAGCACAATGCTATACATTTTACTTACAGTATCACTAATCCTTATGTAAACCCTGAATATCTGAGACAGGTCTCAGTTAATTTAGAAAGTTTATTTTGCCAAGGTTGAGGATGCATGCCCGTGACACCGCCTCAGCAGGTCCTGATGACATGTGTCCAAGGTGGTTGGGACACAGCTTGGTTTTATACATTTTAGGGAGACATGAGACATCAATCAATATATGTAAGATGTACCTTGGTTCCATCTGGGACAACTCGAAGCGGGGAGGGGACTTTCAGGTCACAAGGAGACGAGAGACAAAGAAAGGATTGCATTACATTCTTTTACGTTTCCGATTAGCTTTTTCGAAGGAGGCAATCAGATCTGCATGTATCTCTGTGAGCAGAGGGATGACTTTGACTAGAATGGGAGGCAGGTTTGCCCTGAGTAGTTCCCAGCTTGACTTTTCCCTTTAGCTTAGTGATTTGGGGCTCCCCAAGACGTATTTTCCTTTCATACTTGTAACTAAAAAATGTAGGTATTACTCTTTCCGGGTAAGGTTTAATCAATAATAATGGTCAACACTTACTGGGTATACTTAACAGGTATTATCTCATTTTATTACACACTCCTTTCAGACTACTTTCCAGGAACTACAGAGTAGATGGATCCCTGCCTTCAACAAATGTTTATTGAGCACCCACTACACACCAGGCACAAAACAAATGCCTGACCTCATGGAGCTTATATTTTAGGGAGATAACAGGTTAAATATATAAAACTAATAGTGTGCTCTGACGGAAAAAAGAAACAGGGTGAAGTGGATCAGAAGTGCCAGGGTGGGAAGAGCTATTTGGTACGGAGTGATCAGGGACTTCCCTGATTGGACTGGGTTGGGATGGGAGCAGAGAAATAGAGTATGAGCCAGAGGTTATCCAGGGAGGACCTTGAAGAAGGAGTGTGTTCAGAGTGCTGCAGGTGCAGCAAGAAGGACAGATAGGGCGGCTGGCCCTGGAGAAAGGAACGCTGTACAGCCAGATGGCCTTTCTACTGATGCAACGAGAAACACTGCACAAAGACCTGGGTAGACATCAAATTCTTCATATGTCATAGGAAAAAGAATCAAATAAAACACTCAGTAACATATAACGAGGTCAGCAAACTACAGTCCACAACCCACTATTTTGATATAGGCACATGGCACACGGCATGACAATTCATTTACATATTGTTGGTGACTGGTTTCAGTTTGTGACAGAGGCAACATGACTCACAAAGCCTAAAATATTTACTATCCGGCTCTTTATAGGAAAAGTTTGGGGACCCCGGTATATTCTATTTCATACTATACTATCAGTACAGTACCTACAATATGCTCAGTATAGTATATCTGTAGTACATCAGTATTAAAACATGTGCAAAATGGAACTTTCTGTAATTGAAAATAAGTAATTATAATACAGCTACCTGAGAGTTGATGGACTGCAAGCAAAAACATCTTAGTAAAGGATCTACATTAAAGTACTGGAAAATGATTCAATTCTTTCCATTTTTCAGTACACAATAAGCCAAATCTCAGAAAGCCACAGAAAGGCAAGTGGAAGTGCGGGAAGATGTGTGTGTGTGTGTGTGTGTGTGTGTGTGTGCCACTCATGCACTCACATGTATGCACATGAATACACACCCACACACACACACACAGAGCCAAATCAGAAGATTGACAGATACATGCTAGCCTTTTTCACAGAGCTGACACACTGCCATTTAACCAGCGAGCATACAGCACGTGTTTGAGTTCCCAGTCACTATTAAGAGACAAGGTTAACATTTTAAGTGATGGACTACAACATGTTATTTCCCCATGCAATGGACCCGTGACTGCACCGCCTTCGAAAACACTTAATTTCAGTGATTGAATACACAGAAGCGTACTTTCCCTGCTATGAACGTTTGACAGCTCCTCAGTTTCATATGCCAGGAAATCTTTTTTTTCCTCCTTTGCTTTTTTTCCTCTCTTTACACCTGAAGGGAAGCAAAATGAATATGTGGTGGCAGAGGAAAAAAGAAGCAGCCCAGAGAACGAAAACCAGCTTATAAGCTTCAGTGTATTTTAAAATAAAAGTATTCACTGCCATCTGCTCTAATTACTTCTAATGTTTGGGCTACCATCTTCATACAATAGAAATAATGATCTCCTCAAGGGCAAAAAAATTTTTTTTTACGGAAACAAACAAAAGTTGATTACATTTAGCTCCCAGGCTAAAGAAGCATCAAGCTACTTTGTAGTGAAGGATCAATTAGGAGAATGGGTAGGTCTCAGATTAACACTAACAAATTAGGTCCCCTTGGTGGTTCCCTCCCTTTTCTTCTTTTCCTGCCTCTTTGGAGGAGCTGTGCTCACAGCTCACAGAAGGCAAAGCGCTGACTAGGCATATTTCTGGGTCTAGGGTTATTCCACACAAATTCCTTACATTTTCATCAGAACCAGATAAGGCCAAGTCTTCTCCCTGTCTTCTTGTTGACATTATACATGCCCCAAGTTTAATACTGAATATAGGGCTGGGTATTCTACCAAGACTTCGAATTACTTCATGGAGTAAACTGCTTAGGGGCCACCCCAGACCTGAATTCCTCTAACGCAGTTAGAGCCCACTTAGCCTCAGTAAAGTCACCAGGAACAGAAATGATCCAGGCCAGGTCCATTCCTTAGACTTAAGGGAAATATCATGGAGCCCAGGAAGACATGGAACAGATTTCTACAATGCCAGCAGGAGAAATGTCGCTTTCACAAAGACTGAGTCTAGTGACCTTCCCAAGTCCTCAAATTCAAACATACTACTTGTATGAAGCAGAATTCTGAGATGTCCTAGGATTCTGACCCCCTGGTGTACACACACTGTGTAGTCCTCTCCCCTTCAGCAGAAGCAGAGTCTGTGAATACGACGGGCTATCATCACTCCCATGATTAGGTTATGTTATATGGTAATGATGATAGAATTATGCAGATATAATTAAAGTGAGAGATCAGCTGACTTTGAGTTATTCAAAAGGGAGATGGCCTTTACCTAATCAGGTGAGTCCTTAAGAAAGAGATTCTCCCACTGGCCTTGAAGGAGCAACCTGCCATGTGGCTTGGAGGAGACCATGTAACTAGGACCCAAGAACAGCCTTTAATTGCTGAAAGTGGTCGCAGCCAACAGCCAGCAAGAAAATGAGGACCCAAATCCTGTATTCACAAGGAACTGCCTTTCACTGACAACCTGAATGAACTTGAAGGAAGACCTTGAATTCCAGAAGAGAACGTAGCCAGACTGACACTTTGATTTCAGCCTTGAGAGACCTTGAGCACAGAACCCATCTACTCTGTGCCCGGACTTTTTTTTAAAATTTTTAATAGATTTAGAGGGTACAAGTGCAGTTTTGTTACATGGATGGATTGCATAGTGGCAAAGTCTGGGTTTTTAGTGTAACTAACACCTGAAGAGTGTACGCTGTGCCCATTAAATAATTTCTTGTCCCTCACCTCCCTTCCCACCCTCCCACCCTTCTAAGCCTCTAGTGTCTATTGTTCCACTATGTCCATGTGTACATATTATTTAGCTCCTACTTATAAGTGAGAATGTATGGAATTTGACTTTCTGAGTTACTTCACTTAAGATAATGTTTCCATCCAGGTTGCTGCAAAAGCCAAGATTTCACTCTTTTTTATTGCTGAGTAGAATTCTTTACATACATTAGAATGTATGTAAAGAAAATTCAACACATTTTCTTTATCCAATCATTTGTCAATGGAAACTTAGGTTGATTCCATATCTTTGCTATTGTAAACAGTGCTGAGATAATCACATGAATGCAGGTATCTTTTGATATAATAATTTCTTTTCCTTGGGGTAGATATCCAGTAGTGGGTTTGCTAGATCAAATGGTACTTCTATTTTTAGTTCTTTGAGAAATCACCATACTGTTTTCAATAAAGGTTCTACTAATTTACATTCCCACCAACAGTGTATAAATGCTCCCTTTTCTCAGCATCCTCACCAACATCTGTTATAGTTAGACTTTTTAATAAGAGCCATTCTGACTGGTATAATATGGTATCTACTGTGGTTTTAATTTCCATTTATCTGACGATTACTAATGCTGAGTATTTTTTTGTATGGTTATTTGACATTTGTGTGTCTTCTTCTAAAAATGTCTGTTCGTGCCCTTTGCCTACTTTTTAATAGGGTTATTCTTGCGTTTTTTGTTTTGGTTTGTTTTTATTCAGTTGTTTGAGCTCCTTGCAGATACCGGATATGAGTGCTTTGTTGTATGCACAGTTTGCAAATATTTGCCACTATTCTGCAGGTTGTCTGTTCATTCTATTGATTACTTATTTTGCTGTGCAGAAGGTTTTTAGTTTTACTAGGTTGTATTTGTCTATTTTTGGTTTTGTTGCTATTTGTCTATTTTTGGTTTTGTTGCATTTGCTTTTGAGGTTTTGGTCATAAATTCTTTGCCGAGGCCAATGTCCAAAAAATGTTTTTCCTAGGTTTTCTTCTAGAAAATTTATACTTTCTGGTATTACATTTAAGTCTTCAATCCATCTCGAATTAATTTTTGTTTAAGGTGAAATATAGAGGTCCAGTTTCATTCTTCTGCATATGGCAGTCCAATTTCCCCAGCACCACTTATTGAGTAGGGTGACCATTCCCCACTCTATCTTTTTGTTTGCTTTGTCAAAGATTAGTTGGTTGTAGGCATGTGAGTTTATTTCTGGGTTGTCTATTCTATTCCATTGATCTATGTGTCCATTGTAATACCAGTACCATGCTATTTCAATTACCATAGCCTTGTAGTACAATTCAAAGTCAGGTATTATGATACCTCCAGCTTTGTTCTTTTTGCTTACGATTGCTTTGGCTAATTGGGCACTTTTTTGGTTCCATATGAATTTTAGGATGTTTTCCTAACTCTGCAAAAATGATGTTGGCATTTTGATAGGAACTCCATAGAATCTGTAGATTGCTTTTAATCCATGAGCATGAGATGTTTTTCCATTTGTTTGTGTCATCCACAATTTCTTTCATCAATGTTTTGTAGTTTTCCTTGTAGAGATCTTTCACCTCCTTGGTTAAATATATTCCTAAGTATTTTATTTGGTTTTGCATGTGCCCAGACTTCTGATCTACAGGACCACAGATAATAAATCGGCATTGTTTTAGGCCACTAAGATGATGGTCATTTGTTATGCAGCAACAGAAAATTAATATGCCACCAAAAGGAACTTCTTGAGAGAACAATTTTCAGAGAACATGTTTAGGTTTTTCCCTCTTTATTAAAGTTACTACTCAAAAGCATAAAAGCAAGAAAGGTGGGATGCCAGCGCTAGGCAGAAGGACAGGTCATTCTCTCACTGCATAAACTCTCCTCACACAGGATATGCAACATGGAATTTTTCAATTTATGATGCCAAAAAATGTAAAGTAAGACCTGATGCAGACCTTTCTTTTGCTCAGGAAGAATTACGACTACCCAAGATATACAGTGAATACCACAAGGACTTCTATGTAGTCACCAATACTCACTGTATAGGCTGAAGAAATGAAAACTTTCTGATCCTGAACACAGCCAGGGTATGTGTCCCTAGGGAGATAATGAAGTTTTGTGTTTTTTTTGGGGGGGGGGATTTTTGTTTGTTTGTTTGTTTTTGTTTTCACAGGGTTTTACTCTGCACCCAGGCTGGAATGAAGTGTGCAGTCTCAAATCACTGTAGACTCAACCTCCTGGGCTCAAGCAATCCTCCCACCCCAGCCTCCTGAGTAGCTGGGACTACAGGCACGCACCACCACACCCAGCTAATTTTTGTATATTTCTGTAGAGACAAGGTTTTGCCATGTTTCCCTGGCTGGTCCCAAGCTCCTGAACTCAAGCAATCCATCCAGGTCGGACTCCCTAAGTGCTGGGATTACAGATGTGAGCCAACTGTACCCAACCCAATATGAAGAATTTTGTTTTGTTTTGTTTTGTTTTGAGATGGAGTCTCGCTCTGTCGCCCAGGCTGGAGTGCAGTGGCGCGATCTCGGCTCACTGTAAGCTCCGCCTCCTGGGTTCACGCCATTCTCCTGCCTCAGCCTCCTGAGTAGCTGGGACTACAGGCGCCTGCCACCGCGCCCGGCTGATTTTTTGTATTTTTAGTAGAGACGGGGTTTCACGGTGGTCTCGATCTCCTGACCTTGTGATCCACCCGCCTCAGCCTCCCAAAGTGCTGGGATTACAGGCGTGAGCCACCGCACCCAGCCAATATGAAGAATTTTTAAAGGCCCATATTCTGACTCTACATCTGAGAATGATATCTGAATATAATTGGTATTAAAAACACTACTCTTCCACTAGCAATGTTTCCTGAGAAAAGAAGATTTTCTTTTTTTTTTTTTTTTTCTCACTTTAATAAAAGAAAGATAAGGCAACATATTTCAGGGAAAAACCAAGCTCAGAAACAAGAGAAATTCATTCTGGACCCGGTATCTTCACTGGCCTTGACTAAATAACTTTTTCCTAGTTCTTTAAGCTTCAGGTTCAATGTACTTTTTAGAGAGAAAAAGTTTTAGAAAGAAAAAGTTTGTCCTCAAAGCAGTGTCATGTGTTCTTAAGCTTTCTGCATGTATTGCCTGGTATTTGATAATGTGCAAGGTTATTTGTGTTAATGCTAATACTGCAAAATTATCAATTCCACCTGAAAAATGAGGAAACCGGCCGGGCGCGGTGGCTCAAGCCTGTAATCCCAGCACTTTGGGAGGCCGAGATGGGCGGATCACGAGGTCAGGAGATCGAGACCATCCTGGTGAACACGGTGAAACCCCGTCTCTACTAAAAAATACAAAAAACCAGCGGGGTGACGAGGCGGGCGCCTGTAGTCCCAGCTACTCGGGAGGCTGAGACAGGAGAATGGCGTGAACCCGGGAGGCGGAGCTTGCAGTGAGCTGAGAGCCGGCCACTGCACTCCAGCCTGGGCGGCAGAGCAAGACTCCGTCTCAAAAAAAAAAGAAAAAGAAAAATGAGGAAACCCAGAAAGATGTGTCAGAGGTGGGGATGAAATCTCAATAACCTAGAATTTGAGAAACTTGCCTGTGCACTCTGATGCAGATGTTTTCCTTACACATGCAGATTTTGTTGAATAAAACCATCACCCTATTCTTTGTGAACAATCACTGGGTTCTCACTCTGAGCCAGGAACTGTGGGACCTAGCCTTGTCTCCATGAATGCATAATTGAATTTCTAAGCTCTTAGAGCCCAGTTTGAAATGCATTGTTCCCTTTAGCCCAAACACATCCGCCACACATTGTCCCTTTTCTGCCAAACCCTGTTTATTGGTTCCAAATGCAATGAATCATTTACTGACTTGAGCAACATTAGAGGTAAACACCAAGGTTAAAATGTAGAGATAATTGAATAACACACCAACTACCAGTAACAGCAGTCCAGGCAAAAGAGGAAATAGATCCAGAGATTTCAGAAAGGGCAATCTGATAGGAACCCTCCATGTCAGGATCAAAACCGGATGCCACTTTGACATGAGAAAAAACATCTACATTTTATTTTTTTCAAAATTGTATATGCCAGTTATTAATACGGGAAGAAGCAGTGAGCAAGCAGGTGGTAATATAATTTAAATACCCCAGTGATTAAAAATAAAACATCCAAAAATCAACTATCATATATTTAGTATATCAAAACAGTGGTGTAAAGCTGGTTTTTTTTTTTAAATATGTATATAATTTATTGCTTTCACTGTTGATGAAGAAGATTAATAAAATACATGCATTTCTTTTGCAGTACACTCTTCTTTGGAGAAAACTCCAGAAAGCAAACATATCCAAAGCCCTTCTAAAGAAATCATAAAGCTCAGTATAACTTCCATATAACAAAATGCACTTTAACCATTTACTTTACAGTCACCTGGAATTCACTGTATACAATTCACATGATGTCTAAAATTGGGTATATAGCATGTACACATACGTTTATACAAAATTTCCTTTTTATGTGTCCTCAAAGGCAGAAAACTCAGAATCTTTGGTGAACACTTAGCAATCCACAGCCATAGTTTTTCCCATGAAGCCCCTCATAGTTTGGAAACCCAAAAGCCACAAAGACCCTTATGAAACAAGACTTCAAGTGCAATAATTAACTACCTTGGGATTCAAGACTGAATTTACTCAATAAACCACACTGAAAGTTTATCAGAGGCCACAACACCTCTCAGAAACATGTGCAAAATACATTTTCCAGAATTCTCCCAACTTTGGGGAATTATGCCCTTGCCAAAACTGAATTGTTCAACTTGCTGAGGATTAATTATTTATGTGGATCTATTTTGCTTTAAGAAAATAGAGATTTCTTCTTTCCCCATTTTCCCAACTGGAGGAAACATAGCTCCCAAGAAGCCTCTGTGTTATAGTCCAGGGTTACTGAAAGCTTAGCTATTGGTTCCAATATCTCATCTCATAAATGTGAAACTCAGTGACTGATACAAGATTACTCAATGCATTGAATAGGGGTAGGTCAGGACAAACACCAAATCAAATCAAGTGATTTTTGGTCTTTTAAATTTTTCTTGATAGAGCAATCACTATTCATCCCAGTACGGATGAATCATATTACAGACCCCACGGAAAAGGGGGCAAGCAAGAAGCACAGCTTTCTATTATTCTACCAGTTCCCACTCATTGATAACCTTCTGATATTCCCCCTCCAGAAGAAGTTTCCTTTACCTGGGATGTACCTAAAGTAGTGTGTGTTTGTTTGTTTGTTTTTAAAAAATTGGAAAGAAAGAAAGAAAAAAAAAAAAAAAACACTTTTTAATCAATCACCATAAGCCAGAAAGAATTAACTTACCTTTTTCCTCCCTTCTTACACTTAGCCTCTCTGCAGGTCTTCAAGCCTCTCATGTGGGCAAACCAAAGCAAACTTAAACCATGCTTAGTTTAAAGAATTATTTTAAACCTTTTGAACAGTTTGAGAATATTTAATGACAATGTAATAGGCATACACCGTTGAAAGCTTGCCCTGTTCCCTAAGCAAGCAAGATGATAAGAAGACACCCGTAGTATGTTTAGAGGATAGGAAGTCAATGTAGAAAATAAATGAAGCTTGGCCGGGCGCGGTGGCTCACGCCTGTAATCCCAGCACTTTGGGAGACCGAGGCGGGTGGATCACGAGGTCAGGAGATCCAGACCATCCTGGCTAACACAGTGAAACCCCGTCTCTAATAAAAAAATACAAAAAACTAGCCGGGCGTGGTGGCGGGTGCCTGTAGTCCCAGCTACTCCGGAGACTGAGCCAGGAGAATGGCGTGAACCCGGGAGGTGGAGCTTGCAGTGAGCCAAGATCGCGCCACTGCACTCCAGCCTGGGCGACAGAGCGAGACTCCGTCTCAAAAGAAAAAAAGAAAATAAATGAAGCTTAACCTGGGTGGAGTTGGAGACCATCATTCTAAGTGAAGTAACTCAGGAACGGAAAACCAAACATTGTATGTTCTCACTCATAAGTGGGAGCTAAGCTATGAGGACGCAAAAGCGTAAGAACGGCACAATGGCCTTTGAGGACTCGGGAAAAGGGTGGGAGGAGGTGAGGGATAAAAGACTACACACATTGGGTAGAGTACACACTGTTTGAGTGAGGGGTGCACCAAAATCTCAGAAATCACCACTACAGAATGTATTCGTGTAACCAAACACCACCTGTTTCCTAAAAACCTATTGAAATAAAAAATGAATATAAAAGAAAGAAAAGGAGATTAGGACACAGATGCAGAAGAAAGACCATGTGAAGATACAAAGAGAGGCAGCCATCAGCAAGCCAAGAGAGGTTCAGAAGAAACCAACCTTACCAACACCTTGATGTTAGATTTCTAGCCTCCATACTTGTGAAAAGATAAATTTCTGTTGTTTAAACAACAGAAAACTAAATAAAATTAAAAATAAAACATAAAAAATAAAATTAATGAAGCTTCATTACATTTTGCATATTAAGCAAGAAAATTGAATTTTAAAGATAGAACTTAGGCTAATTTATAATTCAGGTGAAAGATGTTTCTTTGTTTTTACTTAGGAGACACATTAATGATACTGTATTTGACAATGATTTCTTGGATATGACACCAAAAGCAGTACAAAAAATAAATAAATCAATTGGACTTCATCAAAATTAAAATCTTTTGTGTACCAAAGGAAATCATCAATAGAGGGAAAAGGCAACCCAGGGAATTGCAGCAAAATATTTGCAAGTTGTACAACTGATAAGAGATTAATACCCAGAATATACAAAGAACTTCCACAGCTCAACAACAACCATAACAACAAAACCTGATTTTTAAAATGAGCAAAGGACTTGAATGGACGTTTCTTCAAAGAAGATATACGATGGCCAATAAGCACATGAAGATGTTCAGCATCACTAATTATAAGGAAAATGTACCTCAAAACCACAAGATAATACTTTGCATCCATTAGGACAGCTATCAGCCAAAAAAAAAAAAAAAAAACAGAAAAAGAAAGCCAAGTGATGCCTGTAGTCCTAGCTACTCAGGAGGCTGTGGAGGGAGGACTGCTTGAATCCAGGAGTTCGGAGCTGTAGTACTGCACTATGCGCTAAGCATGTCTGCACTAAGTTCAGTATCGATATGGGACCTCTCCGGAGCAGGGGACCGCCCCATTACCTAAGGAGGAATGAATCGACCCAGGTTGGAAAAAGAGCAGGTCACAACTCCTGTGCTGAGTACGAGAGTAGCTGAAGCCTGCCCGTGAATAGCCACAGCACTCCAACTGGGACAACATAGTGAGACCCTTTCTCTAATTGAAAAAAAACAAAACAAAAAAACAGAAAACAACTGTTGGCAAGACTGTTGAGAAATTAGAAATTAGAACTCTTGTGTGTTGCTGGTAGAAATACAAAATGGTACAATCACAGTGGAAAATGGTATGACAATTCCTCAAAAAATTACACAGATTATCATTCAGCAATTTTGAATATATGCCCAAAAGAATTGAAAGCAGGGTCTCAAAGAGATATGTGCACAGCCATGTTCATAGCAGCGTTATTTACAATAGCCAAAAGGTGGAAGCAACTCACGTGCATTGACAGGGGAGTGGACAAACAAAATGTGATATATACACTCATTGAGATTTTATTCAGCCTTAAAAAGAAAGGAAATTCTGACACATAATACAGCATGGATAAATCTGAAGGACAATATTAGGCTAAAAGAAATAAACCAAACACAAAAGAACAGATATTGTATAATTCCACTTGCATAAAGTGCCTATTGGTCAAATTCATAGGAACAGAAAGTAAAGTGGTAGTTGCCAGGTGCTGGGGGAAGGAGGAATAGGGAGTCATTGTTTAACACATTCCAGTTTGGGAAGACGAAAACATCCTGGAGATGGATGTTCATGATGGCTATGCAACAATCTAAACGTACTAAATGTACACTTAAAAATAGTTAAAATTAGTTTATTGCGGCACTATTTGCAATAGCAAAGACTTGGAATCAACCCAAATGTCCATCTGTGACAGACTGGATTAAGAAAATGTGGCACATATACGCCATGGAATACTATGCAGCCATAAAAAAGGATGAGTTTGCGTCCTTTGTAGGGACATGGATGCAGCTGGAAACCATCATTCTTAGCAAACTATCACAAGAACAGAAAACCAAACACCGCATGTTCTCACTCATAGGTGGGAACTGAACAATGAGATCGCTTGGACTCGGGAAGGGGAACATCACACACCAGGGCCTATCATGGGGAGGGGGGAGATGGGAGGGATTGCATTGGGAGTTATACCTGATATAAATGATGAATTGATGGGTGCTGACAAGTTGATGGGTGCAGCACACCAACATGGCACAAGTATACATATGTAACAAACCTGCACGTTATGCACATGTACCCTAGAACTTAAAGTATAATAAAACAAAAAACAAAACAAAACAAAACAAAAAAAAGAAATCTATACTTTTGATAAGTGTTGTGAAATAAAAATAAAAAGTGTGATGAGCAAAAAAAAAAAAAAATAGTTAAAATGGTAAATTTTATGTTGTGCATATTTTACAATTTTGAAAACTGAAAGGCCAGGCACGGTGGCTCACGCCTGTAATCCCAGCACTTTGGGAAGCTGAGGCGGGCGGATCACAAGGTCAAGGGATCGAGACCATCCTGGACAACATGGTGAAACCCTGTTTCTACTAAAAATACAAAAATTAGCTGAGCATGGTGACGTGCACCTGTAGTCCCAGCTACTTGGGAGACTGAGGTAGGAGAATCACTTGAACCCGGGAGGCAGAGGTTGCAGTGAGCCAAGATTGCACCACTGCACTCCAGCCTGAGCAATAGAGGGAGACTCCATAACAACAACAAAAAAAAAACCTGAAAAAAGATGTTTCTCCATATTTAATAAAATCAATATTTTTGGGTTCTGTAATTCTACATATTAAACTCTCAGATTAAAAAATTAAACTTACTCAGTTTGCTCAGCGCTTTTCTGTAAAGCCTATTTGGAATTGGGGAATTTTAGAACATCTAACATCCTCATTTTTTAGATGAGGACACTGAAGCCCAGAGAGGTAAAGTGACTTTCTCAAGGTCCTAACCCCAGGTGAAAGAATGAGAAAACAGAAAAGAAGGCAACCCTCAGCATACATGCTTCCCTCGTTGCTCTGTGAAGTGTGGGTCTGCACACGTTGTTTTTGTGCGTGTGCATGTGTGTATTCACAAGCCCTGTTTACCTGTCCACGCTACTCCCCAACTCCCAACTGAAAACTTACAGAAATCACCTGTAGTCTTCAGACACACTCTGCTATTTCACGTCCCATGCCTTCATTTACAGAGCTTGCCTCCATTACTTGCATCTAGAACAGGCTTTCACCCCTGTTCTACCAGACAAACTCATTCTTTCAAAGCCAGGTCATTCCTCTTTCTTTGAGAAGCTTTTGAAAGTGTCCCCTCACCCCAGAGCAGACCTACCCCCACCCTTCTTGCTGTTTCCACCAGGCTTTGCACATACTGCTGTAGTCCTTACCCCACCCTACCTTATGAAGTTTAGTATGTTGTAGTATTTTCTATTTCCACTCTCTAAGCCAGCTCCACTACCTAAGCCAGATGTGTGGAGTTGCAAGAGAACCTATGGGAGAGCTTAATGGAAAAGGCACTAGTATTTGATTCCCACCTGGAAAGTCTAAAGACAAGAGACTGGCTGGAGCTGCCCTCGCCCAGTGGCAGAGGGAAGAGGGGGCACTGGTTTGGGGGCAAGCTACATGTCACCTCTGGAGAGACAGGCAAATGTAGATCCCACCAAAGGGAACAGGCTGATATGACTTAAAGAGATCTTTCCCAAGGAGCAGACTGGATTGGTGAGGGAGAAGCAAAGCTCCTCTCCACCATCCTCCCTGCAAAAAAATGGGCCAGCCATTCAGAGACCGTTGCAGACCTAAGATCCCAGCAGGAGGATCTCTAATGCAGCCACAGAAAATTCCATAAGAGAGAGCTAACGTCTGTGCATTTCCCACCCAGATAGGACCTAGATAGAAGCTGCACCTGCCACACATGATGTCTCCTTTGGCCCTACTCATCTCTCCTCTCAGGCCAACTCCTAGAGGAAAGAAGGAAGGAAGGAAGGAAGGAAGGAAGGAAGGAAGGAAGGAAGGAAGGAAGGAAGGAAGGAGATGGAGAGAAGAGAGAAATAGCCATTCCCCACCCCATCCCACACCAAGGTTTCCAAGCCATCTAGGGGTGAAGGAGCCTTTTAAAATTAGATAAATTTGGGGGTTTCAAAATTATATTGGACTGAACTGGAGTTAAGAGATTATTAGAGCCCATCAAGATTAATGTGTTCAAAACACGTCATAAGATAAGGACTTCAAAGTAGTCTTTGAAGACTACCTCAGCCAGGGCATTTCAGTGTTGAGGGGCTGTCAAAGCCAAGGAGCTTGCAGGGGATGGGCTAGAGGTGAGGAACCGGAAACACCCAATGTCACGAGGCTTTCAACAAACACGGGCTGTGAGGGAAGAAGAGACTCAGTCACATGCTAGAAGGGGCCATAAAGTCAATGGAGGATTAGAGGAAGTTTGGGGTTCTTTATTTAAGATTAAACAGTTTATGTACTGAGAGAAATGCAGAAAAGAGATTTGGCCGTTTTGACATCAAGTGCTACCGAGAAGGAGAGGAGGCAATCTAGAACATGAGTAGGGATCAGCTCCCTTCTATGCTCATCTCACCAACACTGTAAGCCCCAGGCATCCATCCTCTTCTTCCTCATCTGCACATTCTTCCTGGATCCTGTCACCTCCTGTGGCTTCTATTATCACCTACCTCATAACAACTTTCAAATCTGTATCTCAAACTCTGAACTGAAAGGTTTGAACTGAGGGAGAAAGTGTCTCCACTCTCTCCTAAACTCTAAATGGATGGACATCTCCATTTGTATGTTACCTGGAGCACTCAGCCATAATATGTGTATAATGACATTCATTATTTTCCCCTTCCCACAAACTTATTTACTTAGCCATCAATATCAAGTTTACAGTTACCAAACACCAAAAATATAACCACCTGACTTGTCCCGCCCTTAATCCTAACGTCCAATAGGTAACCAAGTTGTGTCCATGACCTCATAAATGCATCTTCATTTATTCTTCTCTTCTCTATGTATGCAGCTACATAGAGAAGAAAAGATCATACAGAACATACAGAGTGTGTCTGAAGACTACAGTTAATTTCTGTACATCCTCATGTAGGCCTTAGTTTAAGAGCTGTTCATCTCTCACCTGGATCTTCTTGACTGTAGACTCCATGATGACAGAGAGCATGTCTGTTTTTGCATCTAGGGTTTATTGTAACACTTGGTACATAGTAGGTTTTTAATAAATATTTACTAAATGAATGAATAAATGCTAAATCGATGACCATTGATTGCAACAGCCATTCTGATCTCTCTGCTTCCAATCTCCTCATATCCTTTCATTCTCCTCTGTGTTGCTAATATTCTCTTCCTAGGAAAATTAACCTCACTCATTCATTCTCTCTCTGTCCTTCTCCCTCTCTCTCTCCTCCTCCTCTCCCCCAACACATAGTCATCCACATGTACAGTCACCCACTTGACCTGCCTCCCACACACACTGAGTGTAGAGTTTAGAAAAGAGCTCACTCCAGTGCCTAGAGAACAAAGTCCAAATTCAAATAAGCATCTAATCCTCTACCTTACAAGTGATCTCCCAGCCTCATCCCTTGCTTCTTCCCATAATTCTGCTGGATCATGTGCCATCTTCAAGCTATACCAAAAGCCACAGTGTCCCCTAACATATCATGACTTGTATGCACATGTTTTTTTTCTCCTGAGAAGTCCAGTTGTTTTCCAAGGTCTGGTTCCATTTTAAATCTCCCCAGAATGATTTTCTTGGACCCTGGAGAAGCTACCTTCCCTCAGTGCTGCCCTGCGCTCACTGCCCACTGCTTTTGTGCTCCATCTTTACATCAATGTTTCACCTTGCCAGAGTGTGAGTTTTAAGGACAAGGACTATATGGTAGGTAGTCACATCTGTATTACAAGTCACTAGCACCTCTCCTAGTACATAGTGGACACTTGCCAAATTAATTAGACCAAATTCATGAATTAGAACCGTTTATTACCCGTATGTAACAAGTGACCAACAAATGGGGGATTTCAGTGACACCACAATGCTTTCTCTTGCCTGAAAGTTTATAATTTCTTTGTCCTCTGTTAAAACTATTTCATGGTTTTTTTTTCCAAGATTATAGAAAATATTCATCAAGGTATAACTCAAACAAACTCCTGGCACCATGTCTGCCAGCAGAATGCCGGTAGACCTGCTTCAATAAATTGATAGCACTTATTTATAATTTGCAGCCTCCATTTGCATGCAAATAATGTGCTAGAGTTCATAAAATTGATTTTCCTCTTAAGTTAAATATTCTACCTACAATGTTGTTCATGTATCAATTAATGAAGTTTTACTATATTCAACCCATAAACATTTATTGAGCCAGGTACTGTGCTAGACCCTGAGGATAACATGACAAATAATATAATTCCCTGCTCTCATGAAGCTCACTGTTGAAAAGAAACCAACACACAAGCCAAGCATTACAATGAGACAGGCTTGTTTCTTTTCTCACAAGGGTAAAATCTGGATGTTTACAAGAGAAGGTAGAGAAAATGAAAGCTAAAAGATAGCAGTTGTAGGAATATTTAGCAGACTATGATCTTACTTGCAGAAATATCTCATTGCTTGGCTCTTAAAAGAAATCATGCAAACTTTTGATACTGTGAACACTACAGCCTACTCAACATGTTCCATATTATAACCCTTTACCTGTGAGCCAAATATCATTCAAATCTATGAACAATAACTGAATACAGTCCACTTAAAGAAAGTAACTAGATTCCTTTAACTATCAAGATGGTAGAATGTTTACAATTAACAGCCTTTAGTAGCATAGCAGTATTTGTCCAAATCAGTCAGCTTCTTAAAATGTCTAAATAAACTGTTGGAGGAAAAAAAAGTTAAGTTCCTATATTTCGGTCAAAAATGGGAAAAAGCTACCGCGTTTATAACCTGTTTGGAACCCATGCCTGCTTCAAAAAAGGAATCACCATAAACCCTCACAAGAAACCTCTGATACAAGATCCCCTGATAAACACTCAACCTGCACGCTCTTCCCACTACACTCTACCACTACTCTGATTTGAGTCTTGCAAAAACCTCTGTGCAACCCAAGCTCAAATTCTTCAAAGACACTGTGGTACAGAGCCCTTTTAGAGAGGCTCCAAAATATCCACAGCTTAACCACATCTGACGCCTTTGCCCAGGCTCCCTGAGCCTCCCACAACACACTCTGAAACCCCAGACACTGCTTACGCAGGGCCCAGGAAGCCTTTGCAGGATGAAGGAAGGAAACACAGTAGAGTGCACTGTTAACAAAACCCAAAATCAACAGGAAGGCCAAGTCGATGTCAAATTTGTAACTGGTAGTTCCATTATTAATTAATTTGTCAGAGAATTTAATACAGCAGTCCAATCCACAGTCATAACTGCACAAGTAAATTGAGACTAGGTTAAACAACATTTTTTTAAATTTAATTTTCTACGTACCTACAGAGGTAAGAACTGCCTAGACTACAAAAAATAAGGGAGCTTGCTTGTATTGATATTTTAATTTGAAACATCATTATTGTGTAAACGGAATCTTCTTTTACATTTGTATTCAGAGACAAGACTGGAAATAGCATCTGAACACATAATCATATCACAGTGTGTTTCTCTCTCAAAAGCCGAACCTTCTGCCTTAACACTTTCACAGACTCCTCCAGGCCTGCTTCAAACAGACACAACACTCTCCTAAAACTCAAAGAAACATCGCAACACCTTTGTAATAGGCCTATTTCCCAAGGGGGGGCAGATAAAAGGACAAGGCAAATTAAGGGAAATGTGGAATATAAACTTGAAACCTACTGTCAATAAAACCCAAAACAAACTCGAAGCGGAGGTGAAGAAAGCAGGGGGAGGAAAAGCAATGTTAAATGGTCATCTTTCTTCTCATTTTATTTGAGGAAGTTAAGTTTGCACAGCTCCTTACAAGCTGTCTTTGGCTAAAATCACTATTAATGAGCTTTGACGTTTGCAATTTAACTGAGCACAAGCTAACAGCTTCCAGCACTGCACCACCCATGAAGACAACTGGAAATATTTTGCTAGGGCCTAACAGTGTGTTTATTGAAAAGGCATAGCTTTCAAGAGAAAGTGTTTATAGCAACCACTTTACCTGCTATCCCTGCTCTGTGATGCCTGTTTGGTTTTAGGGTTTGGGGGGTCCTCTTTAACTCTTTCTAGTCACACTGTTCTAATTGTTTTCAAGTCTAGCAGGAGAATGTTAATGAAGTTCTTTGCTCTACAGCAACCTGGATTATAAGGACAGATTTGAAAACTCTGAGTTAGGACAAAGGGGCAGGCCACAAGGCAAAAAGAAACAAGCCCATAGAGAGGCTTCAGCTCTAGCATTCGCTCATTAGAAAGACAAGATAAAAACACGTATTCTTTATCGGTAATGCCATTAAAATTATCCTTTCCCAAAAGAGAACACAGTGACTAGATCAATAAACCTGGAAGATTGCATGGATTCTTCTTAGCTAAAATCCTGGTTCGTTGAATGAAAGTGAATTCATTATTAACCAAGTAGTTTCCCCAAGAGAAAGGCCTGGAAGGAAGCTATTCACTTTACTCCTCAATAAAGAAGGCTTTAGGCATACTGACTTGTTTAAGAAGTAAAATGAAAAAGAGGGATTGAGTTTGAAATAAAAGCATACTCACACATACCCTGCTCTTGCACAAAATTAACATGTTGTCAGTTTCTACCTCTATAGTTTATTAAAACAAAGAGGGAGCATTATGCTGAATCTCATACCACAGTCCTAAGAACAATGGTCTGTGTTCAGTGATCCTGTACAGATTCCTGACCTTGAACACGCCTGGATGCCAATATCGGTATGAAATTCAGAACTGCTCCCCTTTCCCTGAAGCCAGTGTTAACGCTGGACAATGTAGGAGTATCCTTTGCCTGAGGCATTCCTGGACCAAGTACAAGTAAAAGCAAAAATTATAACCTAATCTGGAATGCCTCTAAGGAATGGAGAGGAAATCTCAGTTACAAAGAAAAGGAAGTTCAGAATCTGTGAACTAGAAATAACATATAATTTCAAGGTTTTTGTTCACCAAATTAAGGTTGGGTTACCCCTACAATACCCAGGAGAAAATGCTCAAGGATGGTGCTAAATCAATGAAGACAATTCAGAGGTTACAACTAGAGAAAAAGTAAGGAGAAAGCAAGAAAGTTGGATTCTTTGTCCAAAATTATTTTTGTCATTACTAGATATATTTCCATAGAAAAAACAAAAATTATTAGATTATCAATTATTTTAAAATTACAAAAGAAGTCTTCATATATTCCTTTTTAAATGGAAACGTATAAACTGGTACAGCTATATTATTTTGCAATATGCATGATCTGTGAAAAAAATTAGAAAAAAACTACATAAAATTGAAGGCTATCTCTGAGTTTCATATACTTTCTCAAAATAGGTAGAAAGATAAATGTGGAAGATGTCTGTTGCAGTATTCTTTGTAGAAATCAACTTCTTGAAATATTTATTGCAAAACAATTAACACATGTTTATTGAATCTTTATTTTGGCCTATTTTGCATGAAAAATCCAATAGTGAATAAATAATAGTTTCTGGGTTTATGGAACATTGTTTAAGAAATATATAACAACCAAAAATTTAAGATGAATGAATGTTATAAAAAAGAAAGCAGGCCGAGCGCGGTGGCTCATGCCTGTAATCCCAGCACTTTAGAAGGCTGAGGCAGGCGTTATCTCTTGAGGCCAGGAGTTTGAGACCAACCTGGCCAACGTGGCAAAACCCCGTCTCTACTAAAGATGCAAAAATTAGCCGGTCATGGTGGCAGGTGCCTGTAATCCCAGCTACTCGGGAGGCTGAGGCAGGATAACTGCTTGAACCCAGGAGGTGGAGGTTGCAGTGAGCCGAGATTGTGGCACTGCACTCCAGCCTAGGCAACAGAGTGAGACTCCATCTCAAAATAATAATAATAATAATAATAATAATAATAAAGCATATGCTACCCTAAAGGATAGGACACAGGGATATCTTTTAAAATATAAATTCTTTTTTACTGATATATAATAATTATACATATTTATGGGATACATGTGTGATATTTTGATACTATATTCTCACATGCCATATGAGTTATTTATTTCTAGAAGTTATACAATGGACAGTAATCATTTAAATAATTTCTGTAACCATTTGTGACTAAGTATATTTGTGATAGTTATTAATTCACAAATGGTACAGGTCATATTAACAATTTATTTATAATCAGCAGATTTCCAGTTAGCAAAGTGAGAATGTAAGGTAAAAACATAGTGGGATTAATAGGAATAATTTTGCTATGGGGATCTGTGTAATTATAATGATTTCAAGTTAAAGAAAACAGAAATGGTAAGTAAGATATAGCACTTGTCTCTAATGTTATAGAAATGTCATATTCAGTCCTGTCATGGAGAGGGACATAGCTGATCTCTCACAATCTCAGTCATGAAGATGACTAATGAGAAATGAAGGGGAGAGGTGGGGAATATATCACAATGTCCACACAGCAAACCTCACGTACTTCTTCAAGATGTGTCTTTCAAGACTGCACTCAGAATCATACATATCTATTAAAATTTTGTTGTCTTGTCAGTTGGTGAAGAAAACAGAAGGATCAATTAGAAGGAAGTAGGGGCTACTGACAGCATCCAGATGTGAGACTCACAGTCTGACAGCAAAGGAAGGGATGAAATACATCAATACAGTCATGGGCCATTTTGTAATTTCAATAGCACCACCTGGGACAGAGGTATCATTTTTTAAAAAGTGAAGCAACTGAAGTTTGTGCTGATGATCCAGAAGTATCAAGAAAATATTTGATACTACCACCTATGTTCAGGTAAAAGGACAGAAAAGCCTTCGCTATGTTTTAGAAGATAGTATCAAAAATAAACATGGCATGGTATTTTGATGGAAATGTTTCAGTTGCCTAGCAAATTAACTCCTGTGGTATTTCTCATTCCCCAAGCAAAATAGAAAAGTGAGATGTTAGGAAACTTTAAAACTGGCAAAATATGTGACACCACCAGGAGTTTTGTCCAGAAATGAAATTTGGAATGGCCTTCACCCAACAAATAGTGTGGCAGCATCTACTAAACCCCAGGCACAGTAGTAGGTCCTCAGACCACCTCTGGCGCATACATAATCTAGCAGGAAACAAGTATAATAGCCGATACTAGGTATAGCAGTAGGTACACAGGATATGAGGCCATCAAGATAGAGCACCAACGAGCAAGGCTGAGAGAGCCCTCCAGGGTTGGGGGCACGGCAGAGTCTCAGAGTCCAGTTGTTTCTAACTCACTTCAATACCCCCATTTTGGTAACACATTAAATAAGTTGATCTGGATTTGGAAAATAGCAAAATGAAAACCAGAACAACAATTAAAATACTCAAAGCTGAAGGTATGAGGCTGGGAGAAATGATAATAACAAGAATAATAATTATAAACATTGAGTGAGCATTTATTAGATGTCGAGCACTGCATAAAAACCTTCACTTCTATACCCTGTTTGAACTTCACAATGACCTTCCAAGAGTCTACCTTATTAACCCTATTTACAGATGAGAAAACTGAGAACTGCAGAAGCAAAGTAACATGACCAAAAACAAAACGCTGGAAAGTGGTGGAACCAAGGCTTTGACTATCTGTTTTCAGACTTTAGCAGCCCATGCCCTTAAGCAATATTAAAAACTTGTCTCAAAAATAATAAAACTTTCGTAAATCTGAAATGATGAGGAAAATATAGCCTCAGAAACAGAAAGGTTAAATCAGACTGAATCTCCAGTCAAAAGGTTAGCCCCATCAGGTTTCTCCTTTCACAGGGAAGAAGTTCTTTTTCTTTTTTTTCTTTTTTTTTTTTTTGAGACGGAGTCTCACTCTGTCCCCCAGGCTGGAGTGCAGTGGCCAGATCTCAGCTCACTGCAAGCTCCGCCTCCCGGGTTCACGCTATTCTCCTGCCTCAGCCTCCCGAGTAGCTGGGACCACAGGCGCCCACCACCTCGCCCGGCTAGTTTTTTTGTATTTTTTTAGTAGAGACGGGGTTTCACGGTGCTAGCCAGGATGGTCTCGATCTCCTGACCTCGTAATCCGCCCGTCTCGGCCTCCCAAAGTGCTGGGATTACAGGTTTGAGCCACCGCGCCCGGCCCAAGAAGTTCTTTTTCTAAGACCTTTTGTTTTTTTTTTCCTGAAACTGAAACTGTGAACTTTCGGTATTCTCTGATTCTCCAGAAGACCCTCAAGTCCCTCAGTCCTAGCAATTGTTTTATTTTACCAGTTGAATAAAATGGGGTCTGGAAGCAGCAACACAAATTCAAATTCTAACTCCACCACATAGTCACTGTGTGACCTTTGGTAGTCACCTAATTTCCCTGAAGCTCAACCTCTTATCTTAAAATGGAGATTTTTTGAAGGCTTTTAATGAGTTAATTAGTATACATAAAGGCTAACTCAGTGCCTGACATATAACAGGTGTTTAGGAAGTATCATTGTTCACTTCTTGCTTTTCTCAACTTTTCCTTGAACTAAAACAAGGAAAAGATAAATTTCTTAAGATCTAGTTGTTGTATCACCATTTATGGAAAAACAAAGAGAAATGAAAACAAAATCAACTTTCTTTGGTGAAGAAAACGCCCTATGTCTTCAATTTGATTCTGGGCTTCACAGTATATACATATATTACTAAGCCATACACTTAAGATCTGTACATTTCATTATAGGTAATTTGTGCCTCAATATATAAGACAAATTCTTGACAAAAGAAATTTTTATTTTAAATATAATATCTCCAACACATTAATTAATTCTACTGGCAAACCAAATTATCCAGCATATATTTTATGTTACCAATTAGAAACTGTTAAAAGTACAAAAAACATATACTACATAGTTTTCATCTAGCCTTAGTATTTCATTCCTCCACCTTGCTCCCACTTTAAACAATCCTAAGGAAATTTCCAAGAGCCACTGTTTTATTGCTGTACTCTGCAAGAAGCACATTCCAGTTTTCTATGCAAGCATTTTGGCCACATTACAGCCAACTACCACCACCATATGCCACTGGAGTCCACATTGATAAAAGATCTGAGTCGAATGGCACTTTCATACTTACAGAGGACTTCACACCTGTAGATCCCTTTAAAACTCAAAAACCTTGCAGGAAGATATGGCTAAGCACTATCACCATCATTGAGGGGAAATGATGGCTCTGAGAAATTAAGTCAAGGACCCAGGACCTTGGTGTTGTTAGGGTCTAGGACCCAAGTCTTCCAGCATCAAGACTCACAGCTTTTCCATTACTCTTATACCTTTGACAGAGGAAGGGATGACAAGACAAGTCCTCCAACCTGTGCCAACTAACGATGACCCTGCACAGCACTAGCTAGAGAAAATCAACAACGTAAGGCCAGGGATTCACATTGTTAAAGTCTGTGGCTTTAGAAAAGGATGAAATCTGCCTAAAAAATATGTCTCTATTCTTCCCAGAGTTGCTTTTGGAAGCGATATTTTTATATCCAATATGATCCTTCTCAAAGGAGAGTATTCATGCTACGAATCCACTCCAGTCTCCAGGGCCTTTGCCCTGGTACCGACATTTTACCTTCTACAAAAACTTCGTGAGAGAAAGGAAAAAAAACAAAAACTAGATTTTTCCAGGTCAAATAAAAAGAAAAAACTTATACTAATTAAAACCATACTCTTTTAGACAAAAACACTATTTCAGTTCTCCCTTCTTTGCTTTTTCTGCTGCAAAACAGGTTTCAAGGCGAAAAAGGAGCCAATTAAAGTTTCTATTATCATGAAGTACAATTCTGTTGGTGCAGTGATACTGAACAAAAGCAATTTTATTCCTGCCTTTCCAAAAATACTTATAGGCACATGTGAAAACAACTGTGCATACAGGCACACCTGCAGGGGTGTCACTATGTGCACGTGTATTTGTGTAGAAAGGAAAACCAGAGAATTATCACAGAATTGAACCTGCACAATTCATCACAAATAAATTTATAATGGCATATTATGAAGCTATATTTTCCCAGCATCTAGAGGAATTTTGTTTTGCCTGTTTTTTTATTATTTTTCACTCTTTAGTCATCATTATCCTATAGAGAGAAGGGCTAACAAAGGCCTTTGATTTCACCACTTCTAGAAATTTAAACAAAAGACTTAACAATCCCAATTAGACCATTAAAATACCTCAAGAGAAAAATAAAGAATATACAGCTATATCTGCTGAACTCCCAGTAATAACTCAAGGTCTATCTTAACTTTTTTAAATCAGAGGAAATGAAGGGAGAGGGGGAGGGAGGAAACAAGGGCGAAAAGGAAAGAAGGAAGGAAAAGGAAGGAAAAGGAAGGAGAAGGAAGGAAGGAAAGAAGGAAGGAAGGAAGGGAGGAAGGAAGGGAGAAACAGCAATTTCACTATTCCACCCATGCACCTAGCAGCTGCTTTTATTGTTATTTATTTATTTCCTCCGTTTTGAGCTAGATCCTTTTTTTCTCATTTAGTCCGACAGAGATTGTCCTCCTGGAGTGACCTTTTATTCTTCCCTTTTCCTTCACCCCTCCGGGCTATTGCCCTCATGCCAGTAACTAGATAACATACTCTATCAAAGATTTTTTTAAAAAATCATTGGGAAGGCACTAGGGCTGATAGTGGCATCAATCGTAGCCTGACACGAGCTGGGGTCAACCATTTATCTCTTCACATAGCCTGTGGTTACTGCAGTGGCCATCTTGACTTGCTACATCTTAACAACCTTGTGCAGATGTTGCCTCTCCCAACACTGATAATATCTACTCCCCGAGTCCTTTTGCTTTCCTTGTTTGGCATATTTCTTTGTTTTATTCTGGTGGACATCTTTTCATAATAAATCAGGGCAAGAATAAGTGAAGCCCGTCCCACGTTTCAGAGCCGTTCCATATTTCAGGGCCAGGGAAATAATTACCGGCTATACAAAGAAGCTTGCTCTTTGTACCAATATTTTCAAACTAAAATCAAAACACTTTTGTTCCTTAGTAAATAGTCATATCCTTGAAGTTAAAGTGAACTCATGTAGCATTGCTCTTATTTCACTGGATATGAGATTTTATCAAAAGTGTTTTATGATTTTATGAACTCATTTATTTTCCATTCTATCCTACTCTTTTCCCATCTCTTTCTCTCTCCACCCCGAACATACCATTCACTAGCCTTTTTTTTTTTTTTTTTGGAACTTATTCAGCAGGCAGCATCATGATTAAGAGAAAGTTTAACATTAGGCAGACTACATTTCACACTCATAGCTCCAACATTATTAGCCACGGGCCTAGGGCAAGTCTCCTAACATTTTGAAGCATCTGTTTTCTCATCTGCAAAATGGAGCTAATACCATCTACTCAGAGTGCTATGAAAATAAGGTAGAAAAAATACTTAAATGCCATGTGTCTGTCACATATAAATGTTCAATGTATTTGAGTTACCACATACTGTCTTAAAGTTAATGGAGAGTTAGTTGCTCAATGAAATTTGGTGCCAAGCATGGACAACCCCATATACAAAACTCAACTTTACTGCCACTTTTTCTACCACTATAACTTCAGTTATTTGGGTCTCCAAGAAATCTGTTTAAAAATGGAAATATACTTGGGAAGTTTTAGACCTTATAAACTTAAACCTGAAATAAGACTGGAATGGAAGACAGAAACAAAAGAAAGAGAAAATAAAAGAGACTCAAAGGAAAACTTGGTTTATGTGTATTGTGCTCTAATTTTTAATACAAACCCTAGATGCCTCATGCTTCTAGAAATTCAAATAAATGCAAAATATAGTCACCCTTTTACATTAAACTATGAGAGATCCCCAAGTTAAAACTCAACTTCACCCTTAAAATTCCCATTAGCAGATTCTTATTTTCAAAGGATAAGCTACATAACATAGTCCTCACTTAAAAGTTAAAAAAAAAAAGTAAATAAGTTGATAGCTGTTGAAGGTGGACAATGGGTACATGGGGCTCATTATGCTATTTTCTCTATTGTCACATATTTAAAATTATATTAATATGCCTTAAGTAGGCTAATTGTGATGTATTTCCAGTTGTGCCAAAGCCCAGTACAGAATAGGGTCAATTTCCCCTGATGCTGAAAGGGATGGTTTCTTAAGACTTCACAGAGAAATCTTAAATTGTACCTTAATGATGGACTTTATGGATAAATATATAGTCATAGAAATAAATATATCTCTCCAAGCATTGCCAACGTTAATCTTATGACCATTCCAGATTTATTCACTCAACATACAGACGGCATTTTTAAATTATTTCATCATATTCCTGTACTTCTACACCCAATGCCTGTAGACACTGAAATCAGGAGTTACTATCTCTAAACCCTCCAACTTGAAGATTATGGTGCATGAGTGCCAAAGAGCACAGGCTCTGGAATCATTATGTCTCAATTTGAGTCCCTGTTTTGCCACTTTCCAGCTGTGGGTCCTGAGACAAGCTTCTAAGCATTTCTGAATGGTTATCAACCTGTGAAATGGAGATGATAAGAGTCATCACTTTAAAGTTTCATTCTGAGGATTAAATGGACAGTTCAAGTAAAGGGTTTCACACAGTTCCCGACCAGAAGTAAGCATTCAATTAATGTTACCTCTTCCCATTGGTAGTAGTAGTAGTACTTCTTTACAATAAAATAGAGAAATACGCTTCTTTAGATGGCATCATAGCAAGTACTGAATACCCTAATAAGTTTTTCTTTCCATTTTTCTCAATCTTCCCAAAACAGCAATTACATACTTGGTTGTTTCATTTTAATGTTTGAAAAGTATCAGTTTATCCAAGTGAAGTTATGAATTCTGTGAGCAGAAGAGATGACGCAAAGAAATCAAGATCACTGCCTGATTCAGTGGTGCCTGGTTGTGAAAGGGTGCAGTATGAAGATGAGTTTAAATGCTGGCCTGGCTCTCCCAATTTCCACACAATTTCCTTGTGGATAAGCCACCAGTACAGGGAAATTTTAGAACAATTTTAGCAAGAGAAAAGAACCCAGATCCCTGCTTTCTTAGTCTCCCCTCAGGCGTGGGCACTGAAGGCTTCAATGAGAGGCTGGAAGACTCTAACTGTGGCCCAAATTTCATGCCGCATGGCAGAGCGAGTCTTTTTTCCAGGAGCAGTGCATTGTTAACTGATCAGACACATTAATAAATTCCTATCTCAAATACGCAGAAAACTCACACAAAAAGAGAAGCAAGCTTGTCCTCTTTCTGCCCCATTCCAGCTCTGGGTTAAGAAGGTACAACCTTCAGTATTGCTGGTACAAGGGTCCTGGTTGAAACCTTCAGTCCCTGCCCCCATTAAAATGTAAAACTAGATTCAACCCATCACGGAGTGGCACCAGAGGATTGCAATTTCATCCAGCATGATTTTTATTAGCCTTGCAATTTCTTAATGGGCTCCCCTGAGGGCTGGCTGGTAGAATCCTGCACTACCAGTCCGGATTTGCTACAGGCAGCTTAATAAACATAGTATCTTCCCCGTGACAATTGTCATAACATCTGACCAGGGTGCAGAAGGCAGAGCTAAAGGTTAACAAAACCACTGCTCAGGTGGCAGGGAGGTGAGTGGGGAAAATGTTGGAAATTGTAATCTGAAGGCAAAGGCTGCCTACTGGGTTGGCGATTCTTCCAGCCTGGCCAGAGCTCCCAGGAGCCAAGCAGGCAGCTTGCTGCCTTCTATAATCAGCATCTTTTACACATCTCATCAGTGTCACTGTTCCTGACGTCTCATTATGCACCAGAGGTGGAAGTGGACAGGTACAGAACACTTGAACTTTTACTTTTCTTATTATTTCCATGGAGCACCATGAAGCTGGGAGCTAATTAAGTCCTGTGGGACAGGCAATCAGTGTCTTCTTTGCTAGGTTAAATTACCTTATATACAGATGCAAAAAAGAGAAGAAAAAAATAATCCCTCAGCTGTTTCCTAGTTAATAGAGTAAGTTAGAAATATGATGATGCCAAACTGGAAACTGAAGTTGATAGCTCCTTAGCATACAAGGTGTCTAATGAAGTCATATGACAAATCCACCAGGGATCTCCTTCCTTAAAGGATCTCAGAGCACTTTTACAAACACTTAAAGAACTTCCTGCCTCAACTCTGACAGAAAGTTAATTGGGGGATGATAGTCAATCTGATAGTTTAGTGAGGAAAATTTACTCAGCCAGGCTGGAGAACAAAACTTCCTTGGATGTATAAGATGTTAGACTGGTTGGGTGCGGTGGCTCACGCCTGTAATCCCAGCACTTTGAGAGGCCGAGGTGGGTGGATCACCTGAGGTCAGGTGTTCGAGACCAGCCTGACCAACATGGAGAAACCCCGCCTCTACTAAAAATATTTTTAAAAATTAGCTGGGTGTGGTGGCACATGCCTGTAATCCCAGCTACTAGGGAGGCTGAGGCAGGAGAATTGCTTGAACCTGGGAGGCGGAGGTTGTGGTGAGCCGAGATAGTGCCATTGCACTCCAGCCTGAGCAACAAGAGTGAAACTCCGCCTCAAAAAAAAAAAAAAAAAGATGTTAGACGGAAAAGAAACCTTCAGAGGTAAGATAGAATCAGAGAGCGTCAAAGCGGGAAGGGAGCTAAAAATGACCTAGCCCAAAATTTCCCACAGTGTTCCACAGAGAGCCAATAGGTGTTGTATGGAAGAAAAAAAAATAAGATTCTTGTGACCAAATAAGTTTAGGAAAGACTGGTTTCAACAGAGTCAAACTGCCTTCCTTCCTGCAGGACTCTCCAAGCTTTTAATGCCTGACCAGACATTGAGAGAATCAAGTCGGCAGCATTCCCCAAACTTACTTGACTACAGAACCCTTTTATTTTTTCTAATGAGACATGTTTCTTTACTAATTGCTTACAGAACTCACATTGGAACATGCTGATTTTGTCCAGTTACAGACGGGAAAACTAAGAGGTTCTTTGGTTTTGTTTTTTTTAGTTTGTTGTTGTTGTTGTTGTTTTCCTTGAGACAGAGTATTACTCTGTTGCCCAGGCTGGAATGCAGTGCAGTGGTGCAATCGTGGCTCACTGCGGTCTCGATCTCCTAGGCTGAGGCAATCCTCCCACCTCAGACTCCTGAGTAGCTAGGACCACAGGCACACACCACTATGCCCAGCTAATTTTCTGTAGTATTTGTAGAGATGATGCCTCCCTATGTTGCCCAGGCTGCTCTCAAACTCCTGAACACAGGTGATCCACCTGCCTCAGCCTCCGAAAATACTAAAATTACAGGCGTCAGCCACCTCGCCCAGCCATGAGGTTTTCCCCAGATGTGCTTCCAAGCACACAGGTAGGCGACACCCAAGCCTTGAATTAGGACTTAGATCACCCACTCTCAGACTACTACATCATACCGCCTCTCTCGGTGACTTACCAGGAATCTCAAACAACCTACAAGAACCACGTATGCTCTCTGGTCACTCTGCGTTTCTTTGTATTAGTTTCAGAGTACTCATCCTTCATCCTCTCTCACCCATAGTCTTCTTTTTTTTTTTTTTTTTTTTTGTGTGTGTGAGACAGAGTCTCGCTCTATCGCCCAGGCTGGAGTGCAGTGGCTGGATCTCAGCTCACTGCAAGCTACACCTCCCGGGTTTACACCATTCTCCTGCCTCAGCCTCCCGAATAGCTGGGACTATAGACACCCGCCACCTCGCCTGGCTAGTTTTTTTTTTGTATTTTTTTTTTTAATAGAGACGGGGTTTCACCGTGTTAGCCAGGATGGTCTCGGATCTCCTGACCTCGTGATCCACCCATCTCGGCCTCCCAAAGTGCTGGGATTACAGGCTTGAGCCACCGCGCCCGGCCTCACCTATAGTCTTAAGGACACCTCATTGCCTGATGTTCTCACTTCCACTGGAAGCACTGCTGGTCATGTAATGGCATCTGAGCTCCAAGAGAACAGCAGCTACACGTTTTAGAACTCACCTCACCTGCCATCAGGCCACAGCTCAGCAAGACTAGAGTTCTGACTCTGATATGGGATCTAAGGAACATTTTATGAGACACGGTGGTGGCTACAAAATTTATAAAGCCTCTAACAGCTTTATTTTCCTCCTGAATTAAATCTACACTGCTTAGTTTGGCACTCAAGATTGCACATGATGTTTTCCAACCTTTGTTTCTAGTTACTGCCTTCCTGATTACTTTCTTTCAAACTTTACACTCCAGCCAAATAAAATCACTTAAACATAAACCATGTTTTCCCACCTCTGGGACTCTTTAAGACTAGTCTCTTAGCTAGTAAACCTTTGTTCCTTATCTTCGCTTATCCACATCCTGGTCATCTTTTTAGGCCCTAATAAAATGCCACACTCTCCAGGGAGTTTCCAGGTAATTTTTCCACCCAGAAGATTTATTTGCCTTCACTGATTTTCCATGTCAAAATACATATATCTTTATTGTCACATGATTATATTTTGCCTATAGCACAGTTAGTGGGTTTTTATATCTCCCCTATTGAATAGTACATTCTACAAGGTAGGAGTTATATTTTATTTATCTGTAATCTTAAAGCAACTTTTTCAAAGTCCAAAGGGGTGGACTAGTTCTAACATTCTAGATATTGAATGCATAATTTTATCTAGGCCCTTCATAATTTCATAGTTTTTGGTTATCTCGCAAAACAATCATCTGAAAATCCTTGGGAGGGACTCAGACAATGCCTGGAACCCTCTGAGTGATCTGTAAATCATGTTTCAGAAGGATTAAAGAATAGTAATTTTTTTTTTTTTTTTGAAACAGAGTCTCACTCTGTCGCCCAGGCTGGAGTGCAGTGGCGCAATCTTGGCTCACTGCAAGCTCTGCCTCCCAGGTTCACACCATTCTCCTGCCTCAACCTCCTGAGTAGCTGGGGCTACAGGCGCCTGCCACCGCGTCCGGCTATTTTTTTTTTTTTTTTTTGGTATTTTTAGTAGAGACAGGGTTTCACAGTGTTAACCAGGATGGTCTTGATCTCCTGACCTTGTGATCCTCCTGCCTCAGTCTCCCAAAGTGCTAGGATTATAGGCATGAGCCACCGCACCCAGCCGGGAAGTTTAATTAATGTTTGTATAGTATTTGGGAAGACCCATAATGAGAAACCGACACTATAACAGACCATTTCTTTCCCTAGGTTGCTCTTTTCTTTATCATTAGAGGAGGGTTCTCTTGCACAGAACTGAGTGATGAGCCATCCCCATTGGGAGCTGGTACATCACAAAAACAGCTGCTGTCATTTTGAAACAGGAAGACGCACATCACAAAAGAAACACCTGACTTTAAAGTCCTAGGGGCCACTGAAGATATGTGTGTTTCATGTAGTCATTATGCTTTCTCATTTGACTGGTTGTTTGTTAAAAGCAGACACTCCTACTGAATTCTAAAGGAGACTTACCAAACTGTTTCCTTCTCATTGACCTAACTCTCTTATACAGAAAAGGTGACTTGTTTTCACCCTCTCAAAATCTCATGCAACAGCAATTCTTAAGTTAGCAAAAGGAGAAGTGAGGAGTGTCAGAGAAAGCGGACTTAGTGTAGCTATATAGAAAAAAGCAAGGTCATTGCAGTCAAGTGTTTGCTGACTACCCAATGTCCATTCTCCAGCTTTCCACTTATCAACAGCTTCAAGACTTACCTTCCAGGCATCACTGCTACCATATTCTTACTCAGGTATTTGGGATGGGATTAGCTCCATTCTATAAGTGCACAGTGATCACTCATTGGCCAAAACCAATCAACAAAGCCCATTACCCTGAGCAGAGAGAAGTTTGCCCAATTAAGTCAAGTTGGATCAATGAGTCATGAAGACACATTTGTTAGGGGGTTCTGGGGAAGAAACTTCCTTCTTCTGAACTGTGCTCATGAAAGACCACTTGATTCCCATGTGATATGAGTAGGAAAGCAAGTAGCCCTAGAAGCTACTGACAACCACCTTGTGGCCACAGAGAAAGCAACCTTAGGTTGAATCTGACACTCTGCAAGGCAGGGCAGAGACATGGAAAGAGCCGTCTCATTAGTGAACCCTGAGCTGCTGGGTCAAGCCTTTCCTATGACTCCTTAGTTTTCCTGTGCTGTGAGCCAGTATAACATCTTTATCATCAGTTCTGTGAGCCAATATAGTCTCTTTATCAAATGATTTGAGTCATTTTTCCCTTGTGATCTAAGTCTTCATAACAAAATTTTGAGTAAAATTTAAAGAGAAAACAATGAGAGAGCATAAGTATGGAAGTTATCTATAAATAGATTATAGAGAGCTATGGAAATGGATGTAAAATATATTCTTTATTTGAGGTAAGTTTCTTGATGCATAATATTCCAGTGTGTTTCTTAGAAGGAAATAGAGACTTAGCACAGGCAGAAATGCCAAGAATAGCTATGTCTCCCCAGAAACTCCCACTGTTTGCAACAACATTACAAAGAAGGTGATTAATTTCTCAGTACTAGAAAATCTCACAGAGGATCTTCAGGGCATGAGGACCGCAGGTGAGGGTAGAAACACATCACCGATGACATGGGAGGAGAGTGGGAGTCCAGAGGATGGAAAAAGGCTGAATGATATCAAATGTCCAGCCACCTTTCCTCACTAAGTCCCATCAATCATTTCTGCCTAATGGTTCCATCTCATAGCTTAACTGTCATACTTGCCATCAAGAATGTAAACCCGGTTCTGATTCCTTGTAGACTCACAGAAAAACTAATTAAAGACACCATGTGGAATAGACTGGGTCTGCCACAAGGCTGCAGAGTCACTTGTTAAAAATGGTGTCATCAGTTAAGACTGGTTAGATTGCATGTAGCAATAAATAATCCCAAGTTTTCAGCGGAGCGATACAACAAAAGCTTATGTTCATACAACATCCACTACAATGTTGGCAATTGTCCCCCATATGTTGAGGATGCATGTTCAGCCCACACTCTGGGCTATTTAGTCAACACGGCAAAAAAAAAAAAAGGCTAGAGATTTGAGCTCCAGAAATTCAGTGCTTCTACCCACATTCTATACAAGTCCTATGGTCCTACCAAACTTCAAAAGGCAGGGGAAGCAAAGTGTTTTCTTGATCTCAAAATAAAGAACTGGATATTTGAGATCACTGTCGCAGAGGGAATAACTGCAAAGCTGCTGTAAATCTCTTAGGTAAAGGAGAAAAGAAGTCTAAAAAATCAACTAAATATCCGTTAATTTGAGGAGGTTACTAGCACTTAACTGAAAGTAGGGAAACTTCAAAATACTCCTTCTGAGTTAATTCTGCTTCTGCAATCAAAGGGAGAACCTGAGAAAACTAGTTTAGTGATTATCATATTCTAGAAAGGAGCTAGAGGTTTCTTTGTAAAACCTATAGAATCAAGGCACACCTTTCCTGTTGTTTATTTGTTTGTTTTATTGTTTATTTTGTTTGGCTTTGTTCCTTTTTTTAACGTATATACTCTTCAGGGCAGTTTATTCCCTCATTAAATGGCTACTTGTACACACTTTTCTCCTTTCTCCTCTAGAAAAAACACATTTCCTTTCTTCTGGTGTAGCTGAAATGATCCATTGTTGTATATTTTATGGACAATATTTTCTCATCTGCACACTCTTCTGCTGATTTACATTTATGTTGGCTCCATGGAGAGATACAATCAGAAAGGGACCTGGTGGCATTGTTGGGGTATCAACAACCCTGCCAGTGGCCTACCATCAGCTAACTTCAGCCAAGGACAGCCAGGGGACTCGAAGAGGTCTTGCCTAACCCTCCTACCAGCAAAGCAATTCAAGAAGACAGTAACTAAAATAAGCTCTTAGAGGAGTTGTGCCTACATACCCTTTTCTGACCTGCCCGAGGAGATAA
Organism: Trachypithecus francoisi; assembly: GCF_009764315.1. NCBI lineage: Eukaryota > Metazoa > Chordata > Mammalia > Primates > Cercopithecidae > Trachypithecus > Trachypithecus francoisi. Next base: position 52,056,704 of record NW_022681455.1, read on the forward strand.
TAGTTAAGTCCCTTCAAAGCTGGAATGCACCAGTAGAAAAAGAACAGAAAGTGGAAAAAGCCTATGCCTGAAACTACCATTTTATAGAGTTAATGCAAGTTAACATCCACTCATACATACAGTAATACCATAAAGGTTATTTCTATCTCCAAGTAACAGCCTTTATCTAAAACCAGTTCAATATTCTTCATTCCTCCCAATGTTCCTGCCTTTCCCCTCTGGTTCCCCTTCTCTTCTCCTCTAACTCCCTGAGACACAGGAGTTTTGTTTGTTTGTTTGTTTGTTTGTTTGTTTTCTGAGCTGACTTTCAATTTGATGAAGTCAGTTTCCATAACACTTTTAATATCTGAATAACCCATTCATCTTTACCCAAATTTCTTCACCTTCCAGGCTCCAGCTGCTCTGCAGCTGGTCAAGGTTCCCTACATTTCCTAATAAAGATGTACATGTTAGGAGGAGTTACTGTGGCTCTTTAAAGTAAAAGCAGACTTCAGTGCTGTGGGAATAAAAGCAAGGTCTTTGGAGGGGAAGATTTATGGCTGAATCAACAAGATTTAAAAAGAGGACAACCCTGAGGAGGGTTCTCCAAGTTCTCCAAATTGACTGAATTGCCTTTTGTATCTCAAGGCTGAGATGATTATTTGTTTTTGCAAATAGAAATGCTATGTATATTAGACTCAAAACTGATAACACCTTAGAGCTTTCAGCAAAATAAAAAATGTCTAACATGTCTAGTGTAGAACCACATATCCAAACACTGATGAAACTCATATTACTCCTTACTCAACACAAATACACAACACATACCACAACCACCACCATTACCACACCACATCACATACACCACTGAAACCCATTCAACTACTATCTGAGACCCTTCATACCTGGGAAGGGAACCTACTCATAGTTGGGTGCCCTTAATTCTTCATCAGGCTTCAGGGAGATGGTGGTTTGTTACTATGCATTCAAGAAATGGACCTGTGGAAAAGCAAGCTTTTCTCACACATGAAGAATTAGGTATACCAATAAAATAACATATTCACATATCACAGTTTTCACTTTCTGTTACTAAGGACTTCCATAAAATCTTTCCATGTTGCAGGTCGGGAAATAGAGAATTGAGATTACAAAACTGAGTTTTCCAATGTCACCCAATGAGTCAGCAAGCAAACTAATTTGAACACTTTCGGTTCTTCAATTACCAAGCCTCAGCTCCCCTGTAGAATCCAAAGAATCCCCAGGTAAGGCCATTGTATCATCTATAGCAATTTCATAGCAAGCAGGCCTCTCTGCAGGATAGCTAAAGTTTCATATTTGGAAAGGCTCAGGAAAAAAAATGAAATTATATTCCTATAGTCAAAAACAAAATAATGCCATGATGTATGGTTTCACTGAGAAAATTCCACACAGTATTTATTTAGACAAAAATAATTTCAGTTTATGAAGCTGTACTTTAGAAGGAAATAAATAATCATGTCATGTCCCAATGGGACTACCCTCTGCCTATTATTAATAGGGACATTTTCACAGGGCTAATAAAGCTCACTGTTTTCCACTGAGCACAAAAACTGTTATATAGGATAAAAGTTAAGAGTAGTTTAGCTGAGATAATTCAAACTCCTATATGGTGATATAATAATTACTCAATGATATTATAATAACGTTAAACACATTGTAAAGAAAAATAAGGACTTCTGGGAGCCAAAGTATGACAAAGGCTCATCAAAACCACAGCCTCATTTACTGGTAACATACCTTGATATGAGAGGAGCAGGCTAATATCATAAACTCATTTGATACAAAGAGTCCCTGAGAAACAAGAGAGGTACAATTAATTTGTTCAGATGCATTTAAGCTGATTTCAGGCTAATTTCCTGAATTTCCCCTTTTTTTTCCAATTAGATATATTTTTATTTATGTGTTTGCAGAGTACACAGCTTCAAACACACGAGGGGACTGTACCTAAATCATTTTTATAATATCATATTTAATGGGAAATTCAAAGTTGAATTATTTTAACATTGAATACAAAAACTCATTCGTATGATTCTAAATACTTATGACATGAAATGTAACTGTGTCATTGCTGAATAGTTAAAGGTAACAGTTTTATTTCATATTATTAAATATAGCAGGCTGGGCGCGGTGGCTCAAGCCTGTAATCCCAGCACTTTGGGAGGCCGAGACGGGCGGATCACGAGATCAGGAGATCAAGACCATCCTGGCTAACACGGTGAAACCCCGTCTCTACTAAAAAATACAAAAAACTAGCCGGGCGTGGTGGTGGGCACCTGTAGTCCCAGCTACTCGGGAGGCTGAGGCAGGAGAATGGCGTAAACCCGGGAGGCGGAGCTTGCAGTGAGCTGAGGTCCGGCCACTGCACTCCAGCCTGGGTGACAGAGCGAGACTCTGTCTCAAAAAAAAAAAAAAAAAAAAAGCAGACCTGCCATTCCATTTCTATAAAATAAAAATGCATTGTAAAGTTTACATTGATTCGTAATAATAACAACACATTAGTAGCAGTAACAACATATTACCTAAAATTATTGGTAATAATGTCCTAGGGCAAGAAGATTGTACAAACTTAAGAACTAGATTTTCTTTCAATCTTTTGTCACACTCTTGAGAGAAAGAGAGGAGGAACAAAGTCACTATAGCAAAATGCTTTCTCAAAATTGTTTTCAGAGCAATTGAGGGGAAAATGAAAGAATTCCTTTTTTTAAAAAAAAAAAGAAAAAAACAGCAAGAAACAGAGGTATACAAAGTCTTAAGTTCAAATAATTGACAAAGCCTCTTTCACACAGCAAGTTCTGATTATGACAACACCACCATAAACAATTATATAAATTGTGACACCTTGGCCGGGCACAGTGGCTCACGCCTGTAATCCTAGTACTTTGGGAGGCTGAGGCGGGTGGATCACAAGGTCAGGAGTTCGAGATCAGCCTGGCCAACATGGTGAAACCCCGTCTCTACTAAAAAAAACACACACACAAAAAAAGTAGCCGGGCATGGTGGCACATGCCTGTAATCCCAGCTACTCGGGAGGCTGAGGCAGGAGAATCACTTGAACCCAGGAGGCAGAGGTTGCAGTGAGCCAGGATCACGCCACTGCACTCCAGCCTGGGTGACAGAGCAAGACTCTGTCTCAAAAAAAAAAAAAAAAAAAATTGTGACACCTTAACTTGGCATAGCAATTTGCAAAGCACTCACAGATGGATTATCTTTCATAATTGTATAGTCTCATTATGTATTTAACCAAAAATGATAATCCCTGGCACTTTTCAAGGGCTTTCTATGAATGAGACACTGCATTAAGTGCACTACATGCATCATTTAATTCTTACACCCCTACGAGGTAGGAAGTAACAGACTCAGTGAAGTTAAGAAAATTTGCCTAAAGTTATTTAACAAGTAAGTAGAAGGATCAGCCTCAAATCCAGTTTTATTTTAGAGTCCAAGCTCATAACTACTATATCGTAATGCCTTTGTTGAACTTTTAGGTTTCTCCTACTACTATGCATTTATAGGTACTGTTTTCCTCCCTCCAAAAGCTGGAAGTCAGCTAGCACTGATCAATGGAAAGGTTAAGTGAGTTGTTAAACAGTTGTAGTCAGACAGGGACATTGCTAGAATTAGAAGAGAGGCCCCAGGAGTCCCGTTCACTGTGCATCCTATTCTGACTAATTATCCTAAGAAAGCAAAGCCCTTTCAGATGTGAAACTGTCTGCCTTTCCAGCTTCTCCTACCCCTGCAGCAGGTAATTCTCATACATTTGGAGCCTCGTTTCACAGAGAAAATACAGGCACAAGGGACTCAGTAAGTTTCCTCTAGGACAGCCAGGTCAGGAGTCAATGGTTGAGTTTCTATACCCCCTTTCCCTAATCTAATAACTAGTTCAATTCTGCTTTCTGCAGCACCTCTCTCTGCAGGCACACAACCCTGAAGATGCACACTAAGTGGGTCTAAAAGGGAAAAAAGAAACAAGGGAGAGAAGCAGAAGGCAAGGAGGGAAGGAGAGGGAAGCAGAGGGAAAACAAAAGGGAACAAATTGTTTTTTGATTTTGGTAACAGGAGAAACAAAATTAATTAGGGAATAAAAAGTATTTTCAAATTAGCCTCTAAATAGCTATGCATATCATGAAGAAAATATAAAATTTGTCACATAGCTGGATTGCATGAATTTCCTAGAAGAATCTCCTTAAACAAAAAGTGGGGATAAAAATAAGCAGTGTGGTTTGCCTTTTAAACAGTAATCCAGGCTGGGCGCAGTGGCTCAAACCTGTAATCTCAGCACTTTGGGAGGCCGAGACGGGTGGATCACGAGGTCAGGAGATCAAGACCATCCTGGCTAACACGGTGAAACCCCGTCTCTACTAAAAAAATACAAAAAACTAGCCGGGCGTGGTGGCGGGCGCCTGTAGTCCCAGCTACTCGGGAGGCTGAGGCAGGAGAATGGCGTGAACCCGGGAGGCGGAGTTTGCAGTGAGCTGAGATCCGGCCACTGCACTCCAGCCTGGGCGACAGAGCAAGACTCCGTCTCAAAAAAATAAATAAATAAATAAAATAAAAAATAAAAAAAAAAACAGTAATCCAGTACAGACATACATGCCTTCATCCATCCTTTCATCAAAGAGGAATCCAACATGAAGCTCACTCTCAGAGAGTGTAATGTCTATTTGGGAGTTTAAATATTTAAATAAATACATGTAATTTAAATGTAAAAAAGATAAATTTCTTAAAACAAGTATAATTAAGAACTATGGGATTTCCCAAGAGAAAAAAAATTCTTCAAGAAAAGGAGACTCTTCCTAAGGGAGATATTCACTGAAGAGCCTAAATGCATTTTAACATATAAATATTTTGGAAAAAATGATGGTGACTTAACCAAACATTAGGGTTGTCTGAGAGCTATTTTGTAGTCACTAGAAAAACAGACAAGATGAGAAACCTGTGGAGTCTTGGTCTTGCCAAATCAAGTAACACACTTAAAGACCACAGCTTTAATCAAAGTACCTTTAACTTAAGAAAATGATCTCTAGTACTAATGATAGTGAGCTGCGCACATGAGGAAGGTGCTACTCAACCACAATATTTGTCTGCATCTCCCCTTTCCCTTCCTACTGGTGATCTATACCAGTTGCCTGCATTTCCTTGATACTCATATACTCCTTAACTCCCCAAAATCTGTTTTTTTTCCCCACCAATATTGTCCTGTGGCCTCAAATGTCACTAAGGACCTCTTTATCACAGTACGTTTTGATAATTCTCAACATACATTCCTTCAAACTCTTCCTTCACCTGGGTTCTATGACACTACTGTAAGAATTTTCAAACATACTGTTATCAGGAGAACCTTTCTTTCATATAAGATCTTGCCTAGAACTTCAACTGATTACCATAGCTTTACAGTAAGATTTAAAATCAGACAGTGTAAGTCCTCCAATTTTGTTCCTTTTCAAGATAGTTTTGGCTATTCTAGATTATTGCATTTTCATAATTTTTTAAATCAGACTGGAAATTTCTACCAAAAAAAACCTATTGAGATGTTCTATTGAAATTGCATTGACTGAAATGGTAATTTGGAAGAATTGACATATTAACATTATTGAGAACACCAATAATGGTTCTCTTTATGCTTCTTCTGATTTGGATTCATTAAGCTTCTTAGATCAGTGAATTTGTAGTTTTCACCAAATTTAGAAAATCTTTGTTATTATTTATTTATTTAGATTTATTTTATTTTCTATCCCTTCTACCTCTCTTTTCCTTTTGCTACTCCAATGACACAAATATCAGACTATATTGACTCAGAGATTTACTATCTATCCATTTTTTCCCTTTTCTTTCTGTTCTTCAGTTTGGAGAGCTTTGATTGTTTTGTTTTTTTTTTTTTTTTTTTTTTTTTTTGAGACGGAGTCTCGCTCTGCCGCCCAGGCTGGAGTGCAGTGGCCAGATCTCGGCTCACTGCAAGCTCCGCCTCCCGGGTTCACGCCATTCTCCTGCCTCAGCCTCCCGAGTAGCTGGGACTACAGGTGCCCGCCACGTCGCCCGGCTAGTTTTTTGTATTTTTAGTAGAGACGGGGTTTCACCATGTTAGCCAGGATGGTCTCGATCTCCTGACCTCGTGATCCGCCCGTCTCGGCCTCCCAAAGTGCTGGGATTACAGGCTTGAGCCACCGCGCCCGGCCGCTTTGATTGTTTTGTTTACAAGTTCACTGATCTTATCTTCTGCAAGGTCCAATCTAACATTATCTAGTGAAATTTTCAGTACAGATATTATTTCTTGCAATTCTGTGATTTTTATTAATTTTTTGAAATAGTTTTCATTTTCCTGCTGGGATTTCCTATAACTTCTCTTGTTGCATCTGTCCTTTCCTTTAAAATCTTTAATATGCTTATAACAGTTGTTTTAAAGCCCCTATCTAGTGAGTTTCAACATCTCTATCATCCATAGGTCTGTTTCAGTTGATGGCACATTTCGCTTTTTTCTCAGGTTCTTGATTGTATGCTGGACATTGTGGTTGCCATGTTCTTGAAGGTGTAGATTTTGTTATCTTCCTTCCTTTAAAGGGTGTTGAGCTTTGCTCTAGCAGGCAATTAATTTACTGAAATAACAGTTTAATTTTGTTAAGCCCTGTTTTCAGGATCCATTCAGCGGGTCTAGAGTAGCTTTACTCCAGGGCTAGAATATTTTATTCCTAAAGTGTGACTTTTCTGAGGTCTCAACTCAATGCCACAGCTTTAATCAAAGTACCTTTAACTTAAGAAAATGATCTCTAGTACTAATGATAGTGAGCTGCGAACACTCACTAATAACCGCACTGCTTATTTTTATCCCCACTTTTTGTTTAAGGAGATTCTTCTAGAAAATCCATGCAATCCAGCTATGTGACAAATTTTATATTTTCTTCATGATATGCATAGCTATTTAGAGGCTAATTTGAAAATTAAAGGTGTTGAGCAGGGTTTCTCTACTCTAACCAGTCAGCATTTGAAATCTTCTAGTACCGTGCTGTACCAAAGTACTCCCAGTACCTTAGAGGCTATGTTCACTTCAAGCCTCCCAGTAGCTATAGTCTGCCAAACCTCATAGAAATATACTCACCACACGATTGGTTAACTATTTGGCAAAAGACTCAAACGACCCCTGCAGATTTCTAGAGTTCCTTTTCTGCACAGCTCTCTCCTCTGTCCGGAGCTGTGAGGTTTGGAGATTGCTGCAGCCTCTGTTGCTTAAACTCCACATTGTAAAGACAAGATGGCGCACTTCCTGGTTCTTCATCAGCAACCCTCCCCGCGCGAGAACTTTTCCCGCCCGCAGGTAGATTACCTCCTGCATCCGGGTATGACTAAGTCTACCGAGCATGCGTCCGATGACGTCTCTCATTATTCCCCTCCTCGCCTGCTCTAAGCCCTTCCTCTTATCTGGCAGCCTATATAAGGCATTACACCGCCGCCATTAAACGATACTTGATCAGAATACTGTCTTGTCTCCATTTCTTGTGTCTCTTGTCTCTCATAATTCCCACCCCCTCCTTCAAGTTCTGTGTTAATGATCCCGCTGGTCGGGACACTCCTCTCTGGTATCTTTCCCTGCAAATTCCGTGAGTATTAGCAGGCCTGAACTCTAATCTCTGATTAGAAACTGAGAGCACAGAGAAATGGATCCCAAAAAGAGATTTTTGGGTTTCCCTGAACTCAATCTCAGACAGAAAGCCACATTCCTAGTGTGTTTCCATTTGCTCAAGGATCACCACCCCCTTATTTTAGCATCCTGCCTCATGCTCATTTTCTAGTACCTAAACTTCTCTAAATCCAAAGTTTTCTAGACTACTATGGGGCAAATTGTCTTCTTTTTATGTAAATTTCCCTTTTCAGGCAATTAATTTTGACTTTCCTTCACTCTGTTAAGTCATTTGCCATTCTCCCATTTACCTTTCATCTTCATATAATGAGGTTTGTGTTACAAATGTCTTTTCATTTCATCAAAGAAGGAGATTATGCCTCTGTTTCTTGCTCTTTTCATTTTACCTACTTGAAACAGGAGGCTCCTGCTTCTGTCCGGTTAAGGATCTATTCTTAACAACTACATTAAGCTTCACAATGACATTATCAACAATGTTTGCTTTGTTGTTGCTGTTTTCCAAGTTCTTTATTGATCTCTTTCTTGAATCCCATATCATCTTTTTTCTTGGATTCATTTACAGTTCACCAGAGTGCATTACTTTTTAGAGAGTGCAAAAAGGAGAGAAACTTCCTAAATATTGTATACCTTATGTTTATTTAGTTCTGATTCCAAATAGTATTTTACTGGGCATAGAATTCTGGGTTCAAAATCATTTCCCAGAGAACTTTAGTAGCATTATTTCAGACTTTCTTTTCCACTGACAAGGCAGATTAGATGTTCAGAGAAACCTCTTCAACTTACCACAGCTGAAATTTCTGGGTAAGACACTGGATGAGCAAAATAAAAGTAAAGGAATTTTTTTTTTTTTTGGAGGTAGAAATGAAGAGAGGCTTCTTTCTTCTTCCTTTCTTCCTTTCTCTCTTTCTCCAAGTCTGTCATGGAGGTCCAGGCTTCTCTTTGATTAACATCGGCCCTAACATCCACAATGGACTGAATCAATCTCCTTCCCCAGACAAATATTCCCTCTTTGTTTTATAAGCCACTCTTAACACTTCTTCTTGAGAGCCACAGATCCAAGCATATACACAGGGACAGAGAAAAAGAAAGGGAGAGAGAGATGCAAGGGAAATGTCTATATAGCAGTCCTTATTAATTTCCCCGATGTCTGTCCCCTCCTACTTGGGGAATTTCTCCAGAGCTCCACTGAAAAGTGCACCTATATTCTAATTTCCTCTCAACTTGCTTTGGGTTGCATTTCTTCTACTGTGGATTCTCTACCCATCTAACCCAAACTGCTATTTGTGCTTCAGAAAACCCTCAAAACCTCTGATTGTCTTGGGGCACCCTATTGTGTTTTCCAGCACTCTTTAGGATTTACTCTTCTTCGTTTTCTAATACCTTTTCTCTCGTTTCACTGAATCACAGTGTGTGATACCCAGTAAGGATAGTCAATGTCTTGTGAAGGAAAAGAAAATGTTACATGTGCTAAACTAAAATGATGACTATGTCGTATTTTTATAAATCCATTTATGCATTCAATAATTTTAATTGAAACCTATAAAAACTTTATTGTACTATGCTATGTACTAGGCCTAGCTCTAAGTCTTCAGAAAATAGCAGCAACAAAAGAAAGTCCCCCTTTTCAAGGAGCTCATGTTATAGTGTGCTACCATATTTTTTAAACATACAAGTTGAAAAACAATATAAATAATACAATAACATCTTTGTGTGCAAATGGGTCCACGTACATGTATGTGTACATGTGTATTTCCTTTCAGATGTAACTTTCAGGAGCTAATATTGAAGAAGTGGCATATGGGAAGGCTTTTTAAACTTTCTGTATTTGTATTTCTGCATGTATTTCTGTTTGTTAGTATAGTTGGTTCAGGCTCTTGGGACATACCAGGGAACAGAGCAGGCAAATCTTTCTGCCTTCTTGTAGATCATATTTTAGCAAGAAGAGTCAGACACCAAACAACAAACATAATAAATTAGTATCTTAAGTAGTATGCTAGCAGGTGATAAGAACTCTGTAAAAGCATGATATATGGGGTCAGTGGCAATGGGTTGCCATTTTCAATAGGGTGGCAAGACTTCATAGAGGAAGTAACATTTCAGCAAAAAGTTCAAGTGGGAGATTGTACTTGAAAAAGAAGTGGGGAAAGAATTCTAAGCAGAGGAAACAGCAAATGCAAAGGCTTCAGTGTGGGAGCATGCCTGGCGTGTTGCAGGAATAGCAAGAAGCCAGTGTGCCCAGAACAGAGCAGGTGAAGGTAAGAGAAATGAGAGACAAAGCCGGACAGGGCATTGGGGTGTGAGGTGAGGGGTGCAGGGAATGGCCCTTGAGGTCAGTAAAAGGACTGGATGTTATTGTGAGAGAGTCTGGGAGCCCCTCTTTCAGGAGAAGAGGGAAATTATCTGACATATTTTGTTTTTTGTTTTTTGTTTTTTTGAGACGGAGTCTCACTCTGTTGCCCAGGCTGGAGTGCAGTGGCCGGATCTCCGCTCACTGCAAGCTCCACCTCCCGGGTTTATGCCATTCTCCTGCCTCAGCCTCCCAAGTAGCTGGGACTACAGGTGCCCGCCACCATGCCCGGCTAGTTTCTTGTATTTTTTTAGTAGAGACGGGGTTTCACTGTGTTAGCCAGGATGGTCTCGATCTCCTGACCTCGTGATCCGCCCGTCTCAGCCTCCCAAAGTGCTGGGATTACAGGCTTGAGCCACCGTGCCCGGCCTATCTGACATATTTTGAAAGGATCATTGTGGCTCTATTATTAAATAGAATAGACCAAACAGAGGTAGGGGTGGAAGCAGAGAGGAGGGCTGAGAGGCCTTGCAATAAACAGTAAGAGATGATGCCGATGATGACAGTAGCAGTAGAATTGCTGCAAGGTGGTCAAATGAAAGACCGAGCCAACAGAATTTCCTAATGAATCTGATGTGGGTTTTGGAAGGTCAAGGATGCCTCCATGTCCTGAGCACTAAAAGGACAGAGTTGCCACCAACTCAGTTCAGGACTATGGGGGAGGAAGTAGTGGAGATCAGTTGTTCAATTTAGAACCTGCTAAACTCGAGGTGCTGTTTTGATATCGAAGTGACAACAGCAGCAGACAGTGAGGTACAGGAATCTCACATTCAGAAGAGGTCAGGCGTGGTGGCTCCAGTCTATAATCCCAGCGCTTTGGTAGGCCAAGGTGGGAGGATTGCTTGAGGCCAGGGATTCAAGACTAACCTGTGGAACATAGCGAGACCCTTGCCTCCGCAAAAAATTTAAAACTTAGTCAGGTGTGGTGGCACACACCTGTGGTCCCAGTTACTGCAGAGGATGAGGCAAGGGAATTATTTGAGCCCAGGAGTGTGAGGCTGCAGTGAGCCATGATTATGCCATTGCACTCCAGCCTGGGTGACAAGAGCAAGATCCAGTCTCAAAAAAATAAGTAAATAAAGTTAAAAAAAAAAGTTCAGAAGAGAATTCTGGATCAGAGATTCCAACCTGGAAGTCATGAGCATAGATAAATAGCATTGAAAATTTTGAAAAGGTCTTTTTGAAAAGCCAGCCCACAATTTTTCTTACCTACCACATTTAGTCTCCCACAAAGTTGAACACTTTGTCCAACACAAGTTATCAAGTATTGAATATTGAGTGTGTCGCCTCTCCATTCCCTCTGCCATTTCCCTGCCCTAGTTATTCTCACCTGGCTGAGATGCTTCCACCTCTTGTCGGTTTACCAATCAGGTCATCCACACCTCACTGCCAGATTAATGTGACTACAGCTCACCTTTGATCAAGCACTGACTCCTTGGGGATTACTTGTCACCTGCTGCATAAAGGACCAAATGCTTACCTCTAGATCACAATCCAATCCCAGCTGACCTTTCCAAACCTACAACTCACCATTCCCCTTCACACACACCATGCTTCTTGCTATTCCTGTGGGTTCTAGCCTCAGGGCCTTGTGCATGCTGTTTGGCCCACCAGAAATGCCTTTCCTCTGCATCCTGAATACCTAAACCCTGTCCTTCATGGCATAACACAAATGCCACTGACTTTAATAGAGCTTAGTTGGCTGCCCCATCTGAAGATGACCTTTCCCACCTCAGATACCCCTACTCTGTGAGAGGGGAAGACCATGGCAAACACAACACTTCCTAGAGTGAAGGCAGCAGGACAGATGCCAGTCCCAAGAGAAATTCTGGGAATAAAGAGTTCCACAGGCAAAGTTTAGGTAACAGTCCACACCACAGCACTCCCTAGAAATCCACATTATGTATTCATGTATTGAAGGATCACAAAAGTTCTTTGGAAGGAAAACCTACGTAACTATTTTTTTTATGGTTGGTTTAAGCTTTTATTGCCAATCTTGAAAAGGAGCATATTAACCAGTTATCTCATAATAAGAGGACAATTTGCATTTTTGTTAGAATCTAGTAGGGAGTCCTAAGGCTCTAAAGCATGTGGGAGTGACTTTTTGCTCACTTGGCTAAACCCCTCTCAATGTCAGGGAGCAATGGAAAGAAACATCTAGCTTATAAACACATCAGCACTCAACATCAACAACTCAAATTGAGTTGTTGAGCCACTTTGATATTCTTTAACAAAGTAAATACTGATCTTATCAGTCTTCCCACACTGCCTCACACCCTCCCATCTAGGTCACTTAAAAAAATAAATATATATATGTGTGTGTGTGTGTGCGTGTATGAAGTTTTTTGCTCTTATCATCCAGGCTGGGGTGCAATGGCACAGTCTTAGCTCACTGCAACCTCCACCTCCTGGGTTCAAGCGATTCTTCTGCCTCAGCCTCCCAAGTTGCCGAGATTACAGGCACCACCACACCCGGCTAATTTGGGGTGTTTTTTTGTTTGTTTGTTTTGAGACAGAGTCTTGCTCTGTTGCCCAGGCTGGAGTGCATTGACAAAATCCCAGCTAGCTGCAACATCTGCCTCCTGGGTTCAAGCGATTCTCCTGTCTCAGCCTCCCGAGTAGCTGGGACTATAGGCGCCTGCCACCATGTCTGGTTCATTTTTGTATTTTTAGTAGAGACAGGGTTTCATCATGTTGGCCAGGCTGGTCTCAAACTCCCAACCTCAGATGATCCGCCAGCCTCAACCTCCCAAAGTGCTGGGATTACAGGCACGAGCCACTTCGTCCAGCCAATTTTTTGTATTTTTAGTAGAGATGGGGTTTCACCATGTTGGCCAGGCTGGTCTCAAACTCCTGACCTCAGGTGATCCACCTGCCTCAGCCTCCCAAAGTGCTGGGATTACAGGCATGAGCCACTGCATCTGGCCGAAAAATACATTTTTAAAATTTTTTATTTCCATAGATTTTGGAGAAACAGATGGCATTTGGTTACATGAATAAGTTATTTGGTGGTGATTTGTGAGATTTTGGTGCATCCATCACTGGAACAGATTTTGGTGCATCCATCACTGGAACAGTATACACTGAACCCAATTTGTAGTCTTTTATCCCTCACCCCCTCCCACCCTTTCCCCTGAGTCCCCAAAGTCCATTGTATCATTCTTATGCCTTTGCATCCTCATAGCTTAGCTTAGCTCCCACTTATGAGTGAGAACATACTATATTTGGTTTTCCAGTCCTGAGTTACTTCACTTAGAATAATAGTCTCCAGTTCCAACCAGGTTGCTGCAAAGGCGATTAATTTGTTCCTTTTCATAGCTGAGTAGTATTCCATTGTATATACATACCACAATTTGTTTATCGACTTGTTTACTGATGGGCATTTGGGTTGGTTTCATGTTTTTACAATTGCGAATTGTGCTGCTATAAACATGCGTGTGAAAGTATCTTTTCCGCATATTAACTTCTTTCTCTCTGGATAGATACCCAGTAATGAGATTGCTGGATCAAATGGTAGTTCTACTTTTAGTTCTTTAAGGAATCTCCACACTGTTATCCATAGTGATTGTACTAGTTTACATTCCCACCAGCAGTGTAGAAGTGTTTCCTTTTCTAGTGTTCCAAGGTTCTCACACAAGGAATTCTTGAATTTGGAATTGGGGACCAAGATTATAGTCCTGATTAAGCACTTGTTGGTGCTGGTCTTCCCCAGGACCAGGCCCAGATAACCACACATCGTAATACTGGTGTCATGTTTTTCCCAGGCCAAAGTAGGGAAATTGTACATCCCAACATGGGTAGGGTAACCATGCATCACATATGTATGACAAGTTGTTCTGTTCCCAAGCCCAGGTAGGGTAATCACACACCCCAACAAAGGTGACATACTATACCAGCATAATTACTCATTGTGAACCTTGCACTATCAAAAGCATCCTGGTTTGGGTGATAAATTATATAGTCACTTAGTTATAAGCCCTTCACCTATAAACGTCATTATATCCAATTCCTAAATCAAACCAAACCACCCTAACGAGAGTAGAACCTAGAATTAACAATTTTCCCGTTACATAGAATGTTGTTTTTCTGGACTCCAGGCCACTGTGTACCAGCCATAGTTATTTCCTAACTTCCACCATATTGATCCAGTCGATATGACAGGATGTGTGCCTGAGACTCTTGCTCTATTCTTTAGGGTCCCACTGGAGCTAAATGCAGTCATAAGTTCAGATGGGTTTGCCATAAATCCCTGCCGTTGTTCCCCCATGCACTCCTGGCTACTTGATAGGGTCCTGCTCCCAATAGACTGTTCAAAACTATGACATTATCACTAACACTTGAGTGTAACACATCACATCTGAAACCTACAACGATGGTACCCATCTCCTCTTTACCCCCTCAGGACTGGAGTTCCCTACACACTGGTACTAGCCTCACCACACATTCCTGGTTCCTGAATGGCTTACTTCCCCCACAATGACTATAGCCACATGGGTTAGGAGGCCAGATAACTACCTGTGTGACCTTTATCAATCACCCCTCATTATCAATCTCAGTTAACTCATCTCTGAAATGAGCTGGCTGGTCTGGATGGCATCCAACATTCCACCCAGCCATGATGAATTGACGCTATGTACCCTTTTTTGAAACTTAACTACTTTCACGTAAGGCCTCACTTCCCAAATATCTCCCAAAGGTAGGGTCTCTTTCCATATTATTTTTTTTAATCTCCTTGAGAACATGGTAGAGAACTTTGAACATTGTTGAAACTCAAATGTATGTCACATAAGGATTTTTAAATGAGTGAGGCATTTAAGCCTAAAAAATTTCAAACTTAGACTTTGAGATGATGGGAAATTAAATAAATCTAAGAAGTGAAATGATCTGGTCAAAGCAGCAAGCACTATAGAAAAATAAATTCATATCATTTTCTAGCACTATGACTAGTGAACTAGCACTGCCAATAATGGCTAACACTGGACACTTACCATGTGTGAGATGCAGCTCTCAGTGGCTCACACCAACCCTATGAAGTGGGAACTATTATTGTTCCTACTTTACAGATGAGAAAACTGAAGTACAGAGGGGTTAAAGAACCTGAATGAAGTCCCCCAGGAAGCAAGTGATATATTCAAACCTGGGCAGTCTAGCTGCAGAATCCATGCACTTAAACGCTAGGTCAGCCTGCCTCTCCCTCTCTTTCACAAGCATTTGCTCACCTAAGCATCCCAGCAACACCAGGTTATTACACGCCCAGCAGAAACTGAGGCCCAGAGAGGCTTAAAGATCGCCCAGTGTCCCACAGCAGTCTCAGCACATGACAATACACTTGTGAAACGTCACTGACAGCTGACTGCTGAGCAACAGGCACAGAATAAAGTGGAAGTGCCATTGGGGGACAGCGGCTCTGGAGAGAATTAAAATTGGCAGTAAATTGAAAGGAAGAGGTGTTTGTGGGGGACACAATGAAGCGAGAAGTGACAGCCCCAGGCTATCACCTGAAGGGAAGGTCAAGGAGAGGGAGAAGCCTGCAGAGGCCACAGAGTGGACGGTGAGGACCCAGGAGCATGGGAAGGTAGGCACGGAACAGTTTAGGAAGGTCAGAAAAAAAATGTTGTTTGTCATCACATACATGTTCAGCACCAGTACAAAAGTTACAGAAAAACACACATTTTGAAGCCAGGGAGCTGACTTTTGGATTAGGATGGTTTGACTGAAGCAGCATTCACAAGAGAATCTGATATGGCGAGTGCCACATAATAGGCACTCAATAAATGTTTGTTCCAAATAAAAGAGACAAAAAGAGAAAAATCTGAGAACTGCTTTCATAAAGAGAAAGACACCTAAGGGAGTAGGTGCTCAATAAATATTATTTTTTATCTGTGTGCTGTGAGAAGCCTGGGGAGCTGTAAAAGATTACCTGATCCATTTCCAAAGAGCCCTGAGCCTCTGATTGCAATTCTTGCAAATTCCCGGGGAAGGCTGTGGAATTCCTCTCTGGGGACTTACAAACACACTTTTAGAAGAGCCACTTGGAGGGAGTGGTTTAGACAATTTCAAAATGGATGAATTGAGGCAGAGAGGCTAGACCAAATGACCCTGTGGTCCTTTTCATTTCTGATGTCCATGTAATCCCCTCAGAAGCTGAAGTTTCCACTCTACTCCCCCATGGCACAGAGATGAACCGAACGGACCCGCAGACATTGCTGTCCCAACAAGCTGAGGATGGCTGAGTGATTTGGAAGCCTTCCAGTAGGGCCGGGTTAAATCGCAGGCCATTTATTTTGTGGAGAAATAAACCACAGAGAGCCCCTTTCAAACATGCATGCAGAAATCAGGACAAAATGCCAAGGAGATTATCTGCTCAGAATTTGCTTTAAAAGAGCCTGGGCAGCACTCATTTATTTTTGGGAAAATATATGAATAACCAGAGTTAACTATGAATTCAGATATTGTGCATTAGACCAGCTCCTCAAAGTTTGAGCGCATTTAATATTATATATCGCTGCCATTTGGACTAAATTGTTTTTTTAATGTACACAATATTACAAATTTAATTTGAGCTGTTTGAATCAGTCTGTAAAAAAGATTTGATTATACCTGAGTGTTCTGGCCCCAGCGTTTCCGTATCTCAGTAATCTTGACGGTAATTGGCTGATTGGGCGTCTCACACTCCATCTCTGCCTCAGTTTCCATGGTAATGTTACAGGAGCTATTATAGATGAGAACTTCATCTCTTTCCACTTTAGGGCTGAAATGAGAGGGGAGGTTAAATGGGGTGTCATCAATCTTAATGAAATGCAATTATTTTTACTCTTATTAATCATTGCAAGCCATTAGCTTGTGGCAACTACAGGCCACCATTTGTCAAATTTTGCAAATTTCTGTAATTTTGTTTCCATTATTTTATTGTTTATTTGTTTTTCCTTTTATCTGCACACCCTGCAATGAAAATGCACATGGTAAATATCTTTCACTGAGGCCTTTCTCTTTTCCGAATCTATTAAAAACATTAGCAAAAGCTACTTCTAGCCCAGCTTAACAAGAAATGCACGGACAATACTTCCAGTTCCCAAAAGGGAAACAAATGTTGGGGAGAGTTTTTGTTTTTATTTTTTTTCTTTTCCCCTTCCCTCTTCCTGCTCTCACTCATACTTAGTGTTGGGGGAGTAATTGCCTGAATCCCCCTAGGGCAGATGGAGAAATTGGAAAACCCACACAACTGGCTAACTGGTCCCTAATTCCAACTGTGAAAAAATGAGCTCATTTAGGCTTTCAATTCCCTCTCCCCAGCTGATGGCAATGAGGCTCTCTTGCTAGCAGAGGAACATTAACTTAGTAAATTAATTAAACTTACTTAACAGCCCAGACTAAGGAGATTCGATATATGTGCCAGTTATACTACCAGCCACTCGCTTTAAAAGTCCTCTTGCTTTAAGGGCAGAAGCCAGACTGGATTTAAGATAAAAAAACAGCAGTGTAGCATTACAGAAAGTCTAAAAATATGCCATCTAGAGAAGGTGAGGGCATGGATAGTGAAGGGTGTCATCCTCAACAGGTGTGACATTTATTCAAGAATCATCCTGCTTGTAGGCATTTTTGCAACTAACTCAAAAATTATCAGTAATAATAATACATGATGTTTCATATTTGTCAACAATCTCATATGTATGATCTAATTTCAGCCTATAAATTAGGAAGAGGTATAAAAAGTGTAACCCAAAGAGATCAAGAGATTCTCAGAAAGCCGAACACAGAACTATGGTAGCTCTGAGGTCAAAACCAGATGGTCCTGTCTCCCAGAGCAGTGCTCTCAAGTTTTGAAATGCTGATTGAACATCATCCAGGAAGATGGCAGATCCCATGGGAAGACCAGGAAGGGTGGAGACAAGGGCAAAAAGGTCACCAGCTGAGAAACTGTACACTGTGTCAAACCTTATCATCTTTTTTCAAATCAATGTCAAAATATTTTCTTCCACAATTTGCTAGAAATAATGAGCAGGATAACTAGCACATCTCACCACTTAATCTTCTCTTCACGCTAAAATGTTCTCCACTCTGTATCTACCTAAGGCATAATTTCCAAACCCAAAGTCCTCTAGACCTAATAATGTAGATTGTCAATATGTTAACATCATGCCACTCAGATCTGCAGGCAGATTGTTTGGGCTGACCCCTGGGGCTCTGGTCCACCTTTATCTGAGCTTCCTTCTCACAGCACTTGACACTGCGTTCATTTTGAAGGCCACCATGCTTATACTTAGATAGTGGTCAACTCAAAGTCTCAGAGCTGCAGTTTTCCAAGGATTTCACCATGCTGTGCTTGTTCAGATGATTTTCTGAGAAGCAGTGGCATGTAAAGCTTAGGCTCGGAAGCAGATCAGCTGGATCTGAATCCCAGGGCAGATAGTTACCATCTACATGACATTGAAGCCATTACTTCGCTAAGCTTTGGTTTCCACATTTATAAAATGGAGTTGCCAATAATCGAGTACCTATTTTGTGGAGGTGTTGAAGAAACTGAGCAAAATGAAGCATATAAACCGATTAGCATGGAACCTGGCACACAATAAGAACCCAATAAAGGCAGCTCGGGTTATAGCTGTTGGAGGTAGTAGTGTTAGTAGCATTATCGTTAAAAATGTAAATGTGGAAATTTACATTTATTATTGTTACATTTCTCTCACTGGTTTAGACCCATTGCTCAAATTCATTTTGAATCTGTAGCCTATGATCTAGCTGTAAATCCATTCACTGATCCTTCGTCCACAGGGCAGACAAAGCCACAGGATGAATCCATCCTTTACTCCTGGAGCGTCAGTCATATTCCAAGATTCAGAAAGGAAAACCAAAGTAATTTAACTTTTAAATTAAAATGTAATATAATATTTAGATCAACATAGAAATGTGATGGAATCAAATGCAAAATTCACGCAGACTTTTAAAACTCCTCACTTCAGAGCAACTTGAGGCTTGCATCAGACCACTTTGGGCTGTGCACATAGAACCTTTTTTTGCTACTGGGGGTAGAGAAGTTGTTGGAATAGTTTGTGAAGGTCTCCCTCTATATTTATATCATAAGTCACTCATAAACCTATCAGAAAGGAAATGAAGTTGGTTTTCCGCACCATCACATTCTTTGTGAATCAGTTTCCAGACGGCTACTTTCATTTCTGAAGGCTCACAAACTATCTGATGAATAGTTCATTCTAGAATTTTGTCAGGGATAACATCTAGTTGTCTAAATTTCCAGAATTCCTCCTTTTCTTAGGTTCATAGAATATCTGCCCATCACCTCTGTTATGTGACCCCTTCTTATGGTTCATTGCCAGCAGTAGGTCCTCAATCGTAAGAGTGAGTTTTTTGTACCCAGTTTATGAATAATCTCAGACTACAGACTTGAACTCAAGGAAAGTAGTGACCAACTTCCTTTTACAGCCTTTCTTGGCCTTGGGCTTCCAGTCTTCTCATAAACCTTCTTATGCCCTTTCCTGACTCTTCACTGGCAGAGGTACAAGTAAAATGGGCTGAGTCACTCTGCCCTCTGTTTGCCTGTTAGAAACAGACTGTTTTTCGTAAAGCATGTTATCCTTGCTCTGAAAAAAATTAAACCCCTTTCTGTTAGCTTGGACTTTTTGTTTACCAGCTTCAGCTTACACTTCTTTCCATATTTGTAACTACCTTGCTAGAAATTTTTTTCATTAAAAAGCCATCACCAAAATTAGCTGAGACACCAGGATATCCAAAATAGATTAACATTTACAAAATTTCAAAGCTTCTAAGTAGCTAGCTACTCTTCCATGGTTTCTTCCACAATAATCCTATGAGTTAAGAAGCACAGTTGACCATATTTAAATATAAATATAAGCATAGATATATGCAACATAAGCATATAGAGAGAGAGAGATCAATATATATACAGATATACATGCATACACACTGCACACACACAAATATTTATTTTGGGGCATGTGGTTAAAAATATCGGGTAAAAATGGTGGCAAAGATTGTTCTAGAACCTAAGACTCCTGACTCCCAAACTATAGTTCTTTAGTTGATCTGATTAGATCCTAAAGTAAGCAAGTAACCTTGGCTATGCTCCCTAGGATAGGGAGGGAAAACACTTTGCCCGCATTCTCTCTCCCTCACTTCCCCTGAAATTGCTTCCTGTGGCTCTGAAACCTCACAGAACCCACACAGCTCAGCCAGGGCTCTCACACTGAGGCTGCCAGCACAGCATTGCACTAAACACACTGCATCAGAAGCTTTGAGTTCCAGTCCCGATGCTGCCATGGCTTGACTGTGTGACTTTGGGAAGTTACTTAATCTTCACTTAGAAGAGATTCCAAACTCTTTACTTTGGCCTTCAATGCCTCACATATCTCTCCAAGCTCATCTGGGGCCACTTTTCCTCCTTCTCAATCTACTTCTACCCTCCTGGCCTCTGAACAGTCATAAAACTCAACAGTTCTTTTGCATTTGCTGCTGCCATGGCCTGACCCTCTATAAAGACACCTACTTCTCTTCCTAACATAAAAGACTTCTTCAGAGAAGCCTCCTCTGAGTACACTCTCTAAAGTAGCCCCCCTTTATTTTTCTATCACTTTATAGCACTTATCACAACACGTGATCATCCTGTTTATTATCTGACTTTCTTCTCTACCCCTTAAGGGCAGAGAGTTTCATGACTTCCACCATCGAGCCACCAGTACCTGTCACAACACCTAGAACAGTGTAGGGATGTGATCAATACTGGATAGATGGATGGATCATGGATATATGGATGGATGGATGGATGGATGGATGGATGGATGGTTGAATATACTGGATGGATGGATGGATGGATGGATGGATGGACGGATGGACGGATGAATAGACAGGGTACAATTTTTGCCACAGATGCACTTCTCCCTTCCCCATAGTTGTTATGGATGTCAGGGAGATACAACGTTGTGTTCCCTGGAAAAACACATAAAAACTCAATGAAGAAAATAAATGTGGTCAGTACTCCAGCCACCTAGAGATAGGCACCATCAACATTCTTGGATACATCTTTCCAGCCTTTTCTCTAGTAACCTATATGTGTACAAACATACACACTATGTACAACAGTAGGATCAAATTGATATACTCTTTTGAGACCTATGATTTTCACTTCTCAATATATTATAAATAGCTCCCTGTCTGGTTAAATATTCTACATCCTAATTTTTAAAGGTAACTTAAAAAATATCATTTGGATACATTCTTTATTACTAAAACTTGTCTCATTGCAAATATTTTTTTGATACCTGAAACTTCAAAGAACATAATTGTTTATAAATATTACACATTTCTATCTGCTTTCTTAAAGTAAAATCCTAGAAGAGAAATTGCTGGGTCACAGAGTGTAAAGAATTTAAGGTTATTCGTGAATCGGCAAATTGTCCTCTGACGTTTGCACTTCCACTGGCAACAAAGACCACTGCCAGTTTCCTCCACTTTCATCCCCACTAAACTTTGTTTGTTTAAAGCATAGGGCACTTATTATAATTCTTACTCAAGAAAACATACCCACTTTTGCCTACTGCAATAGTCAGAACATTGAGCAGCACTACTGAAATAACATTCATAGGGAAGGGTATAACTGCCAATGGGGTCTGAGGCTCAGTTGCCTCAGCCGCCCCATACAGTGAAGAGGAAGAGCATGGAAGAACTCCAAAGGAAGAGTTTTGGGGATTCAGATGAAGTCCCTGAATTCATTGGAGCCAGGAACTACTGACATGTACTTTCTGGTGTCCAGTATCAGTAAGTTCTGAAATCTAGTCTCATCTGAGTACAATACCCAGTGCTCCATTTCCTGTGTGAGCTAAATGGAGTTCTTCTTGCCCTTTTAGAAGCAACCAGCCAAGTAGTTTCCTCTTTTCCTCCAGCTAAACCTAAACCTCTGGTGCCCAATTCATACTAAAACACAAACTGTCTCAGGACATCACAAAGTCAGACTGCCATGAAAAGAGCTGGTTATCGCTTTCACTGTGGGGAAGTGGTCTTGTTTAGTTTCATATTTTATAAGAAAAGAGGCTGGGCACAGTGGCTCATGCCTATATTCCCAGCACTTTGGGAGGCCAAGGTGGGTGGATTGCTTGAGCTCAGGAGTTTGAGACCAGCTTGGCCAAAATGGTGAAACCCCATCTCTACTAAAAATACAAAAATTAGCCAGGCATGGTGGTGCACACCTGCGATTCCAGCTACTCGGGAGGCTGAGGCATGAGAGTACCTTGAACCTGGGAGGCAGAGGTTGCAATGAGCCAAGATCGTGCCACTGCACTCCAGCCTTGACGACAGAACAAGACTGTCTCAAAAAAAAAAAGAAAAAGAGGCCTCCATTAGATAATCAAAGGTAGCCACTCTATCTAGGTAAGAAATAAAGACGTTTACATGACAATATTCAGCCATGAGACACCGCCCTGTGTAGGAAAGGAACTCCTTGCTGAAATGAAAGCAATCCAGAATTACTAACATGGTCATACTTCTTTTTTATTTGTTTAGAAAAGGGGGGTTAACTTGGAAAGTTGTAGTATTTATTTGTCAGGCTCTTTTTTAAGTTAAAAAAAAAAACCCTTATACGCCTATGGCTTCTAAATCCTAGATCTACAGTAATTCCGCCTATGCAACCCTCCTTCTTTTGAATAAACATTGTACAATCTTCTGGATTTCTGTATGACTTTTTTTCATACTTGTGAATCTGTTTGGAAAGAAAAGAAAAAGGAAAGCGGGGGAAAAGCCTTCTGTTTTTCATAACGTCTAATCTTTTTCCCCATTGGCATTCACCAGATGTTGCTTTGGATCGGAAGATAAATATTAAAATCTAAGCAAGAACAAAGCGAGCTGTTTACTGGGCAGATTTTTCAGATGTTCTCTTGAACAGTTGAAAAAGACAGGAGATGCTTTGATATGCAGGCTGGCTGGAATCCACAATGGAATGGGCCCTCCAAGAGAATTGTAGCCCCTACCACGGCCGCCAGTCCACATCCACCCAGCCTACACTCTCTGATGGCTCCATCAGTCCATTAGCCAAGCATATGTGGGGAAGTTCAGGGAGGGAGAAGGTAAGGTTACCTGATAAAGAGGCCCGAGAACGATGGAAACATTGACTCCGCCCAGTGATCTGGCACAAAGAGGCATTGGGAACTTTCCTCACAAATGTAGAGGTAAGGCCATGATTCCAGCATTCGCTCTGTCCCCACGGCAACTGTCAAATCACACTGCACATAGGTGTGTCTGTCAGCCTCACAGCTGTCCTCCTCATGCTTCAGGCTGCACAGGAAAGCCAAGGACACTGCAGGAAACAGTCACCGTTAGGAAAGAACCACAGAGAGAACCGAAGGCCTCCAGTCCGTTTCACAAATGAAGTTCCTGTATCCTCCCTTGACCAATAGGAATATGAAGTTAGCAGTTTACTTTTTTAAAAATGTATTATGTATGTGTAATGTACACAGAAAAATGCAAGTATCATTTTTGTAAAATATGAATAATCATCATAAAAAAACCTCAGGTAAATTTCCCAGCCAACATAAGATATAAAACACTTGTAATACACTTAAATCTGTGTGTTTCTCCCCAAGTCCGTCCCTTTCCTCCTCATTCTCAGAAATAACCACTTGACATTTTTTAAATAGTTTTATCACACACATTTGTATCCCTAAACAAGAGATAGAGTTTTACTTGTTTTTGAACTTTATAAAATATGATACATGATAAAATATTCTTGGGCCGGCTTTTTGCATTCCATATTATATTTTCAAGATTTATCCACATTACTACATATAACTATTGTTAATACATTTTCACTGCTGTTCAATGTTGTATTGCATGAACCTACCACAATATATTTATCTATTCTCTTATCAATGAACTTTTTGGTATTTCCCAGTTTTTGCTACTAAAAACATGGACAAAATTTCATCTAGGGTACATGCCCATCAAGAAAATTTCTTATTCAAAGAGTAGGTACAAGTTCAACTTTACAAGATAGTGACATACTGTTTTCCAAAGTAGTTGTGCCATTTTGTATTCCTACCAGCCATAGTTGTAAGTTCCCATTACTCCATATAATTACAAGCACTTGAAATTATCAGACTCTTAATTTTTGCCAGTCAGGTGTGTAAAATAGCATTTCATTGTGGTCTTAATTTGCATTTCAATCATTACTTTTAGGTTGACCAATTTTTTTTTTTTTTTTTTTGAGACAGAGTTTCGCTAAGTTGCCCAGGCTGGAGTGCAGTGGCACAATCTCGCCTCACTGCAACTTCCACCTCTCGGGTTCAAGCAATTCCACTGCCTCAGCCTCCTGAGTAGCTGGGACTACAGATGCACACCACCACGCCCCGGCTGATTTTTTTGGATTTTAGCAGAGACAGGGTTTCTCCATGTTGCCCAGGCTGATCTTGAACTCCTGAGCTCAGGCAATCCACCTGCCTCAGCCTCCAAAGTGCTAGGATTACAGGCATGAGTCACCGTGCCTGGCCAAGTTGACTGATTTTTTTATGTTTGGTAACAGTTCATGTTTTCTCTTCTATGAAATTCCTGTTTCTCTCATTTGCCCAGTTTTCTATTGGGTTGTTTGTCTCATTGACTTGGATAAGTTTGTGGATTTCTTGATTTTCATATAATTATAAACACTAACATGTTATAGAGATAAAAAGCAAGTATTTGAAGCACTCTGACTCTCAGGCCATTTTTTTCTGAGTCCTGACACACATATAAAAAGCACATCATGAGGCAGACTGGGAACAATCTTTAACTAGAAGATGAACAAAGCTCCACATGAGAGGGTTCAGGAGCAGCTCTGTCTGAAAACCTTAATAAAGAGGGAAAAAGAAAAAAATCTCTGTAGCCTGATTCCTCTGTAGCAAGTCTGCCCATGTGAGTATGCAACAAAGGTTATCAGGGGCCGTGGGGTTAGACCTGTGCTTCCCCGCCTCATTACAGTGTTGCAGCAAGGGTTACACGAGATAAGTACATAGGAGAGGGTTTGTAGTTATGCAATCATGCCCAAAGAGTACTATTGTTGCTGTTATATTCTAAAGCACCTGGCACCTAGGAGGTTGGCTGTGAATGTGTTTTGAATGAATTAGAGCAATAAAAATGACTGACAGTAGGACTCTTGTATGAACAGACAAAACGTAAGAACTTTCCAGTTAGTAAGCCCTAAGGCAAATAAAAACAAGTTCCACACCTATAAAATAATGAATTCATTAAAGGTGATTAAGTAGATGCAAATTGACAAGCTGGATTATGAAAATCACCCAGGGCTGGGGATCAAAATCCACGGGTTTTACTCAGAGTTTTGCCACTAAATAGCTGTGTGACCTTAATCACTTTCACTCTCCCTGCCTTATGGAAAAGTTAAAGTTTCCATGAAAACGTCATGTGGTATAATTCAAGGTATAAATGCAAGAAAGCCAAAGAGCAAAGATTGTGCTCATTTTAAACAAACACAAAGTATTAGTTTCACCTAACAGGATGTTTTGGCAACTCATTACAAGAACAAGTAAATTTCTCCTATTGTTAGAAGTACAATTTGTGGGGATGGTAAAAATGGGTAACCCCAAAATAGTAAAAGCACTCCCCCTGCCCCACACATGTAAAGAAAACATATTAGTCCTGTGGCACAGGCATAAACAAAACAATAATTAGGAACGTTTGAGTTCGGGGTCATTATCTGTAACCTGGAATGCGAAACATCACTCTATTGTACAAAGTCAAACTGAAGAAAAAAACTCAAAGCATGGGTCAGAATTCAAAGCGACCTTGGTAAATGAGAGAAGTCAACAGAAATAAACAAAAGAACAAATGAAAAGAGTAAGATAGTAAACCACAAAAGAGAAAAGGAAATCATATAAATATGAGGAAAGTCCAGCTGTGTGCAGCCATGGTAGAAACACGTGCGCACACACACGCACCCCTTGGGATAACAGTAGGGAACAGAAAGCTTATTAACCAGCAAGACGGCACTATAATTTTACAAACAAATATGGGATCAGACGATACACAGGCATCTTATGACGTTACCCAATTTGACCAGAACTTGCTTGTATAGAACAGCTTCCTCGTTTGGAGCTTCAGATCAGAAAAGAATGTAGGATTTCAGAGAGGGCTGAGAAGTGAGACACTAAAATGCTTACTTGGAAAGTTTCTGATTCAGTAGGGCCCAAGAATTCACATTTCTAACAAGCTCCCAGGTGAGGCCCCTACAGCTACTGCTCCAGGAAGCACACTTCCAGATCCACTGCCATAGAGGAACTGAGATTACTCAGCTTTCGAAAGAACCACCCGCTGATTAAGATTGAAGAAATTAGAGTAGGGGAGCATCCATTAGGCAGAGGATGGATTTCTCTGAGAAGAGCAATTGCAAAACACTAGTAAGGGTTGCTGCTGGGAAATTCTCCTCTGAAAAATCTTCAAAAATACAAGTGATTCTTAGCTAACTTGGTTGTACTCAATCCTGTCTGAAAATAGAGAAATTAGTAGTAGTTTCTAGTAATGTCTAAGACATATCGCCTTCGACAATTTGATGTCCATTATAGACCTACTTCCTAGGGGAAAAAAAAATACACAATCATATACTCAAAATGCTTCATCCAGTTTCAGCAGGTTAACAGAATCCCCAAATCCCATCTTGGATCTTAAGTAAGAAACCTCTGGAATTGGCTCTCACAATTTCCTCTCAATCTTTAGACATTCTGATTGAAAGTATTTTGAAAGACTTTTTTATGAAAGGAAAATTAGTTAAATTATGCATTTCTCTAGAGTAAGTGTGTATTGCACAATCAATGAGTGTTTGGTGACACCTAGTGGCCATATAAATAGTTACAGTTTCCCACTCATTTTCCTCTTTAAAAAAATCAAGAAATGTTGAGTTCTTTTCTAAATCTTCCTAAACACAATTTTTTCATTATTCTTCCCCTAGAAGTTATAAAACCTAAAATATCACAACTTACCTGACCCTGAAACTGCATTGACTTTTGTCTTATACTAGTTGAAATTAAGTGTTTTGAAATAGTAACACGGGGCTTTTAGAAGTATATTAATTTGAGCAATGTATATGTGAAAGCTTTTTTAAAAAATGTAGCAGTATTAGTTAAAAATTAGAGCCTATAAATGTGCAGTCTTAGCTTTCTGTTTCCACTGTTTCCCGATCTTTCATTTATTCCTCATCAAGCATTAATTTTGCACATACCCTCAACAACACTGTTCCAAGCCCAGGAGGTAGAGCAGTGAATCAAACAGACAATGTTTTCAACTTCAATCTTCTATTGTGTCTTAAATTTCCCATTGTGGAATCTATCTCTCTTCCATAATGTTGTGCTTATATACATGATGATAATAGGAAACTCAATTTCTAGCATTTTAAACAAAAATTTTTTTTCTCCTCCCCTTCTTCCTCTTCCCTCTTCCCCCTCCTCCCTCTCCTCCTTCTCCTCTTTGTATAAGACAACACAGCACAAACTTCCATCACAATAGCATTATCCATCATTAAATTCTCGTCCAAGCTCAGGTGATGTGGTGCTTTTATCAGTTTGTAAATCTTTAGCCCACATTCAAGTTGCAGACAAATAAGTTAGGAATAAAACTTACAACACTACACAGAAAGGAGGTATGTAAATGGTTAAGTGCACCGGTACAAGATTAACGATTAGGCAAACAAGATAATCACCTGGCTCAATATAAGCTATCTCAAATGCAGTAAGGCCCTGTAGTAATAACAGGAATTTCTTCCTTCTGACTCTTTTTTCCTGAAGCTCAGTGGGGTATTACCATGTGTTGTGAATCCCCAAGCTTTGCAACTTCCTCTCTCATCTCTTTCCCCACAAAGACATGGCTTCTCACACCACAATTTATATGATGGCTACGCAGCTTAAAGTAGTGAGCAATTGTGGTGTTTTACTGAATAAGAAATAAGTAATTATGTGAACATTGGAGAACAAGAAGACAACATGAGTGTTGGCTCTTTTGCCTGTAATAAGAAACTGAAAACTGAACACACAAAGCTAATTTTCAAGTGATATCCAGCTTGACAATCTCCATCCCTTTACTGGTACCTCCAATAAGCAGATGTCTTCAGCAGCCTCACCTCAGAACAAAGCCAAGAGCTTGTTTCCTCCGTGACTCCTATAGCTGTCATTGAAACTAATATTCAGAATTCAGAATTACTTCCTCCGTCATCCTAAGACTGCAGTTAAGAACACAGGTGAGAAGTGTTTCAATATTCATCTAACACTGACCTATTAATATGACAAAAGTTATTATGAATCATTGTAACAGGTGGCCCCAGATTCTAACTATCATTTTATATGGGGAGTAGAGAAATTCTTTTCCTAGGCACACATAGAGAAATTAGTAGTCAGTACAGCATTAATCACAAAAATAGAATTAACCAAAGAATATCAGTCCCATATATATGCTTTAAAATATATGTGTGTGGCATCTTTACTCACCATCCAGGGGCAGAACCAAGCAGCTGAAGGCAGACACTGTAGCATTAGCCAGGACTCGACAGGGAGCACCACACACAGCAGCTGAGACATTCCCTGGAGAAAATCCTGTTCCAAACACATGCACCAGCCTTCCACCCAGGCAGCCTTTAAAGACAAAGGTACAAGCTCATGATCATACATGCAAACCTCCCTTCCTTACTCAACTCAAAATTCAAACCTTTGCTTCCTCACTACCCATCCTTCTTTTCACATCCTCAGAATTCACACAACTGGCTTGAGGTGCCTGCTGGCCTCAGTTTCCTCTCCACTCAGGCTCTGGCCTTGGTTCTGTCTGATCCCAATCACATTCAACACTCTATTGTGCTTTATATAGAAAATTAATGCTTATTTATAGTTTTTAAACTTTTTATTCAAAGAGCCATAAAATGAAAGCAAAAATTCCCCCAACCACCTGACTCCCTCCCTGGAGGTATACAGGTATAGAGTCTCTTATGGCTCCTTCCAGAATTTTTAAGCATCTATGTTTCCGATTCAAAGGATTATTCTATCCATATTATTCTAGAACTTGCTTTTTTGCTTCAAAGTATAGCACAGATATTTTCCCAAAACTCTATGGATACAGTTCATTTTAATAGTTACTTAGAATTCCATTATAGGGCCATGCTACAATTTATTTGACTATTTTTCTATCAATTGAAATTTCCATTCTTTCTCCTCTTTTGCTATGGTTAATAATGATGCAACAACAGTACATGTTTTGGGATATTTGTATGAGTAAAACTAATCCACATTTCTACTTCACACTGAGATACAGAGTTCGTATCACTACTGCCTTCACACCAAGTCTAGGTGGTACTTGACTAACTCAAAAATAATGCTTTTGTTTAAGATGCATTTCTTATTTCCCTGCTCTTCCATCATAAAAACATGGAATCTCAGAGAGTAGAAAGGGGAATTTGGGGATCATCCAGTCCAAATTCCTTTATCAAATAAGGAAGCTGAGTTTTAGAAAAGTCAAGCATAAGTTAGCTAAATTAGTGACAGACTAGAGCCAAATCCCAGTCCCCACAGTGTTCCACCAAACTGAGACCAAATTTGTTCTGAGAAATGTCTTAGTTAGTACTTCGTCAGTCTAAGATTCTGTTTCTATACTTTTTTCTATACTTTCTAAATCATAACTAAATTTGAACTATCTCAAGTGCAATAAGGCTTTAAGTGAATAGAAATTGAAATCTTTTCTTCACTGGAAGGAAAGGCTAGGCAATTTTTGGTATATCTAAAGGGAGAAAACAGTTTAATTGTTCTATACATTTGGCTTATTATTGTTGAAATATGAGTCCACTTGTTAAATATTACAAAGTGATAAAAAAATACTTAATAAATTTTAAACAATGCAAATTGGCAGACAGGGTCTAAAACTAAGTGAAGGCATTCACGTTCTTAAATGATCAAATTATGCTCTTACAAATGGTGTTATTTAAAATACAAATTTAAAATACAAATCCAGTTGTATTTTACAAATTTAAAATACAAATTTAAAACACAAATTCAGTTAATGCATCAAATTAATATACAATCAAACATTTGCACAGTTCCTTTGATATGCATAGTTTCTGTGAAACTGTGCATACGGAGTGAAATGCATAGTTTCCTTGATAAAAAGACATGTAAAAAGCTTCATAAACAGAGCATAACAAAGACAAGCCTCAGGAAGGAATTGGGATTGTAAGAAGCCAGTGGGCTTCTCTTTCCTTCCATCAGGCAGATCATGTTAATTTTCTACTTCCCAGAAGTGAAAGGAGCTACCAATTCATTTACATAAAGTGTGCTGTCTTATTTGCTTGACTTACCAAAGTTCTCCTTCACTGCTGTAATAATAACTCTTGAAGTGAACACCAGGACAGATGAGGCCCACCCTCTGATGCAGTCATAGCCTCTGACGTGGTACTCCCCGGCCGGAAGGGAAGGGACCACGCACTGAAGAACAGTATGGTTACCAGAGACACCCATGCAGGGTGACATTCCTATAAAAATGTCAATATTTGCAGCTCCTGAGATCTGGGCCACTGCAAAGGTTAAGATGCCATCGCTCTGAGAAATAGAGATCAATTCTGGGGTAAAGGCATTGCTATAACCAATGACTCCTATGTGATACCAAAGTCCATCTACCTCTATTTCCAGGGCAGCAGAGCCATTCCCTGTGGGAACAATGCACTGGATGAGCTCAGCACCGATGTTCACCATCAGGCAGGCCTGCTGGTCAATGTAGACTGACGTGGTGTTCTGTCCTCTCAGGCCTGTGCCCTCTATGGTCAAGAGGCTTCCACCATGTATGCTGAAATTCTTAGGAAAATAATGGAACACTTGGGGCATAATGTAGAAGCGTCTGGAAACATTACCAGAACAAGCATACCCATTTCTTGTATAAAAAACTGACAGGTAGTGGGGTCCTGGGGCCAAGTCTCTTGTCTGGCACGCAACGTGGCTTGCATTAAAAAAAGTTACGTTGCAAAGAAGTTGATCATCCACAAACACCATTGGCTCATCAGCTGTGGTGCCTAATCTCTGACCCCTAATCAGCACAGTGGTCAGAGACCCACTGGTGTTTGTGGACAAAGTGTCCATGACAGGACTTGTCTCTTCCCGTACGAAGAGAGTGCAATTCCCGTGACACTCACTGGTTATCCCATTGACCAGGACCGTGACATTCAGGGAGAAGGAAGCTCCAGGCAAGGGGTCACCCTCCAGGCTAACCTGGCAGAGAATGGTGTGGTCTCCCAAACTCAAAATCACACAAGTAAAAGGACCCGAGAGGTCAACCTGAACTGACCTCATTCTAGAGTTAAGAAGTAACCCCCTCACAGTGAGTATGGTCCCACCACATGCCGAGCCCTGCGATGGGAAGATGGCCGTTATCCGAGGCGTCACTGCAAATTGCTGGGGCACCGCAGACATGATAGCAAATCCCATCTGCTTCTGACGTACTTGCAGAGGATAGATGCCGGCCTCCAGACTGTGAAGAGGGATGGAGCATCCAGACAGGCTTGAGTTACCCTGGAAGGACTGTGTCTCAGCATCACAGTTCAGGTTCCCCAGAAGGATGACTGAGTTGGAAAGGTTACTTCCTCCCACATGCAGGCTCAGGCTGCTATTTGTGATTTCGCCTTGCATGGCAGTGACTACTGGTGTTGCTGCTGCTTCATACATGAAAGTGAAGCCATTCCCCACCAAGCTTGGTGAAGGACCATGGGCGAAGGACCTGTTGCCAGCCCAGACCTCCACGGCAGCTGGGACAGTGGGAGCGCCTGCATCGGGTATCTGGGGGGCCGGCAGCGTCTCACACCAGATGCTCGCCTCCGTTAAGTTCACAATGTCACAGGACCGATTGCCCACAAGTACCCAAACCAAAGCCGGGTCCCTGCTGAAGCCTATTCCTGAGATGCTGAGGATGGTCCCTCCTAAAATATGAATATGGAAAACAAAATATTACAGCTGATATTCTGAACTAAGAATTCACAGCACCTGCGGAAGTCCTAGGGCAATTAAGTGGAAGGTAGGGCATGTGTTAGTGAAACCTCAATTATTTTTTCTCACCCACACCAATGCTAAATTTGTAATTATTTAGACAGGAGTCAGATGTGGTAAATTCACATAACAGTAAAATAATACAAATTGTTATATAGGAAGGATGTCTTTAACACCAACTTTTCAAGTACCTTTGTATATCCTAGAAGCCACCACTTTAATCAACTTACACACTAATGAAAAATCAAATTTCTTAGTCTTCTTATCATATGTTACATTATTGGACATATTATCCCATATGCTATATATAGACTATTTGTACATTGTCCTGTATACATTCAACTTACATGCTAATGAAAAATCAAATTCACTGAAGTCTTTTATCTTTTATATTGTTCTACATAATAGTCCAATATTCCACATATTATACATTCCATTATATTCTATTTATTGTACCATATGTTCTATATTCCATATACAGGAGAGACATTAAAAGTCATTGCATCGTGCTGGTAAATTTGCTGCTACCTTCATAGAATCTTTGCCTTGCTCTCCAGTAGAGAGGCCACCAAAGATCAAACCCCGTCTTCAGGACAGGATTGGAGTAACATGACCCACGGCATAACCAAACTGCAACGTGGCTTTTAGGAGGATTTTACTATACTCAAAAAGGATAATGTGCTATCTTATAGACAATCACAATGATCATTGACATGTCACTAGATCGCTTTCCATTCTTTCTGAAAACAGTTTTAGAGATTGGTCTGTTTGTCTTGTTCTTCCATCTCCCATATCAGCAAGTGTGTTTCTATTTCTGAGTCCTTCATCTGTCTCTCTCATGGAAAGTGAAGTCCCACAGATTCAATCCTCCCCTCCTTGCATGCACAGCATCTAAAGGGTGAATGCAGGACATGCTGCTCTTGTTTTTCTCATATTCACCCTAGAGTGCCACCCATCAGATGCTTCATCCTCGGCCGGGCGCAGTGGCTCATGCCTATAATCCCAGCACTTTGGGAGGCTGAAGCGGGTGGATCACCTGAGGTCAGGAGTTCGAGACCAGCCTGGCCAACACGGTGAAACCCCATCTCTACTGAAAATACAAAAATTAGCCGGGCATGATGGTGGCTGCTTGTAATCCTAGCTACTTAGGAGGCTGAGACTGGAGAATCACTTGAACCTGGGAGGCAGACACTGCAGTGAGCCAAGTCGGCACCATTGCACTTCAGACTAGCCAACAAGAGTGAAACTCTGTCTCAAAAAAAAAAAAAAAGAGAAGAAGAAGGAGAAGGAGACTGAGGAGGAGGAGGAGGAGAGGAAGAGGAAGAAGAAAGAAGAGAAAGAAGAAGGAGGAAGAAGGAGGAGGAGGAGGAAAAAGAAGAAGAAGAAGAAGAGGAAGAAGAGGAGGAGGAGGAGGAGGAGGAGGAGGAGGAGGAGGAAGAAGAAGAAGAAGAAGAAGAAGAAGAAGAAGAAGAAGAAGAAGAAGAAGAAGAAGAAGAAGCAGCAGCAGCAGCAGCAGCAGCAGCAGCAGCAGCAGCAGCAGCAGCAGCAGCAGCGGAAGAAGAGGAGGAGCAGCAGGCACAGGCATATCTCCTTATCATAAAAATTCTTTAATTTCCTGAGCAAATGAATCACCAAGTTTTAACACCCTTTTAAAAACACCCCTCAGTTCCTGAAGCCTGAGGAAAGTTTCTCTCCTGTTTCCCCTCTCTCTGACCTCACTGGCAAATTAATCCAGAAACAAAGTCTGAATATCCAGCAAATAGAATTGCTGGATAATTGATAACAGTCACATATGAGCCACTCACCCAGCAGGGACCCACAGCAAGGCTTGATGCTGAAAACTTCAGTGAGGTACTGGATGTGGAGATCAACCCTACAGAAGATAGGGAGATGGTAAGGAAATAACTGACAGAGAGAGATAAGAAAGAGTAAGCCAGAAGAGCCATATGCATTTTGAGGAGAAGAGCAAACTGTCTGTGTAAGGTCTCTAAGATTTGTTCCAATGTTACGATGTTCATGTCTTTAACCCCTAACTTCCAAGGGAAAAAGAAAATACCTAACTCAAAACTAGAATGACCTAGCTGAATGCTAGACCATCAAACAAACCTAAAATTAGCGCAAGTGGCCTCCTCACCCTTGTGAGTGAATGCTGATCCCATTGATAGAGACAGAAATTCTGTGGAGGCCAGCTGGCAGTGCAGGCAGTGCCACCTCCAGGCCCCACGCTGACTGTGTGTGAACCAGAGCCAAGGCATCCTGGATGTGGACTTCCACATCCAAATCCGTATAGTTCACCAGCCTCGCCACTCCAATGACCAGGGTCTCACCGCCTGTGTTGAGAAGAATCCATTAGCCTCTGAGATGTGGGGTTTGTGGGCTCAACCATCTATTCAATTCTAAAACTGTCTTTTTTGATTAAATACACAGTCACCCCTATGCATAATACTCTAAGAGTTTTGATACCAACCTAAATTTTTCAAGAAACTTCTAACAACTTTTTTTTTTTGAGACAGGTCTCATTCGGTCACCCAGGAGTGCTGTGGTGCAATCCTGGCTCACTGCAGCCTCGATCTCCAGGGCTTAAGCATTCCTCCTACCTCAGCCTCCCAAGTAGCTGGGATTACAGGCATGTGCCACCATACCCAGCTAATTTTTGTACTTTTTGCAGCGACAGGGTTTTGCCATGTTGCCCAAGCTGGTCTCAACCTCTTGGGCTCAACCAATCTACCTGCCTTAGCCTCCCAAAGTGCTGGGTTTACAGGGGAAAGCCATGTTGCCTGGCCAAACAACTCTTTTAACAGAGCTATGGTCTATAACCTCAATGGTATAAAGAGAAAAATTGGCAGTACGATTGTATTCAAGAGACACTAACTTATTTCCATGCAAAGGCAAACCAAGAAGTTTGCAGAGCTAACAGTCTTTATAACCAGCAAATAGCACCACATATTGGTTTCTCAACCCCCACTTTTCTACTGGTAGAAGACTGAAGCTATATTTGAGTGTGCACTGAACCTTACAGTAATGCTGTATATGAGTTTAGTAGCTCACAACTGACAGAGTACTTTCATGTATGTTATCCAACTTGGTCCACACACTATCCTGATTATTTATATGGGGCAATTAATATGACTGGCATTTTGCATTTGAGGAAACTAAGCTCAGTAGCCACAGCCTCATGGCTATTAATAATTATTAAAAAGAATTTTTTTTTTAAGTCAAGGACTGAGCCCAGTCTTCTGTCTTGCATTTCAATGTCTTTTTAGTTTAATTAGCAACTCTATTAAAGTATGTACACTATGGGCACTTTCATGCAATTTCTTTTAACTCAAATATTTATTGAGTACTATGAGGAAAATGCCGCAAGGGGCACAAAATAAGTTAAAAACAGACCCTGCCCTCAAAGAAGCCTTAACGGTAGTAAAATAGGTGACAAAATGGCTTCAGTAAAAGATATACTATAAGAGAGGTGACAATTAAGCACTGGGATTGCTCAAATCAGAGCAACATTATGAATATCAGGAAAGATGGAATGGGCAAGATGAGAGCTGAATTGGAGTTTGAAAGATAAATCTGAAAAGAAAGCCGTAGAGAAAACGGTGCTTATCATTTTTGTCTAGAAATTCCAGTTTTGTCCAAAACTTTTCATAGCACTTTTTCAATCAACCAGTGGCTTGGAGAGAAAAAAAGAGAATTGGGTGACATTCTGGAAGGTACAGGTAGGGTTCTGTTGTGGGGATAGGCCAAGTTGACAGTGGTTCTAGGGCCAAAGACCAAGAAAGCCAAGCCAGAGGGATGTCTGCTTAACTCAGTGGATGGTAGTGACCACCAAAGACTTCTAAGCAAGGAAAAGATATGATTAAAACTGTTCTTCCAGTCTATAAGATAAATTGAAAAGATAGACGAGGAGAAATCCAATCTGCAGAAAATTATAGTCTTAATCAAGTGGACCAAATCAAGTGGGCAACAGCAGGAATGGAAATAAATGTCCTCACCTTTCCTGTGTCCCAGTGTGGCCACTGAGACATGGCTTGGACTAAAGCATCTCTAACTCCTTTAGCCTGTAACATTTGAGGACTACTGCAGATCTGGTATCTATGGGATGCCATGGCCAATTAGATGAGGAGGAGAAAGAGGTTGCTTGAAAGAGAAAAGTCAAAGAAGAGGGATGTGGTGTGGTGGGAAGACTGTGAATCTGCATTCAAATCCTTGATCTGCCATTTTACTACCTCTGTGACTTTGGGTGATTTACTTACAGCTCCCAAAGCCTTGGATTTTTCATCAATAACATGGTTAATAAAGCCCATCCCATGTGGTTTGTTGTAAGGATTAGGTTAGATATTCTGGGAAAGAATCTGGCATGATATAGTACACAAGAATGCCTCAATTAACTTTATTTTCTTCCTTGCTCCCCATTCTCTTGACTGCAAGTCTTCCCAATATCTACTGGGAAGTCTGAAGCTTCAGTGTAGTGAGTTCAAGGGATTTCAGTGCTGATCAAGGAAAGAGACATGACTATGAAGTGGCAGTAGCAAAAAAACAAGCAGTATGTGGGTGGTATTTTGACAGATTCACAGAGGAGGAGGAAGTCTCCCAGCATAAGACCTTCCACAGGCAACAGTACAGGGCCCCCATCCAGAAAGGGAAGAAGGCAAGGGAACTGGGAGGGGGTGGGAAGATGAGAGAGCGGGGCTCTGTGTCCAGATGACGTCACTCAGTAGCCTGTTGAGTAGCCTCTGGGACAGAGAGCTCCAAAGGCATCAGTGGCTTAGGGTATTTTATAGCCCCAGGGTTTTCTTACCTATGGCTGATTGATGGGTGCAGTTTCATGGGGCATGCAAAGCAAGAGGACTTTAAATGGCTAAAAATATGCTTATTTTGGCTACATTGAAAACAAGTGGATGTGTAAAAGTTTGAATTTAGCATTGGCAGGCTTTTGAGCTAATGGATCCTGAGGTGCTATGAAGAAGTAAAAAAAAAAAAAAAATAGGGCCAATAGACAGGGCCTTTCTTTGGCTTGTTTATAAAGCATTCAATATCTGGCAAAATGATGGCATTCACTTCAACAAAGATTTATTGGTGCTTACTCTATGTCAATTCCTGGACCAGGTACTTTTACCTGCTTTATCTCCTATTTTCATGATTACCTTGAAAGAATTATTGCCACCTATCAAATGAAGGAACTGAAGATAAAAGAAGTTACATATCTTACCCAAGGAATATAGTAAGTTCAACTAAATTTGGCCTAAGGCTGTCTCTGTACCTTGAGTCTCTACATAAAGAATGGCAACCCAACTTTGTGATAAACTGAAAGCCTCAACTACCTGAGCCTCAGTTAATTACAGGCTGCCAGTTGATCAGACCATGCTCCAGTAAAGCAAACAGGGAGCTGTTTCTGGCCTCACTTCCATTTTCTGTCTATAAATGCTGCCTGCTCATGTGGCAGAGTGCAGCTCTCTGAATCTTTTCCGGTTCAACAAGTTACTATTAGTCTTTGTTCAAACAAACTCTGTTAAATTTAATTTCTTGAAAGTTCTTCTTTTTAACAAGTGGTTGAGCTGGGATTCATGCAGATTCCATTTTTCCTGACTGTAGAATCTAACACTAAAGGTCCTGCACATCAAATTCACCACCACCCCCCATCCTTGGTCCCTCTTATGCTTTTATTTTCATTTCATCTCAGCCTCACAGTCATCACCAACATCATCTCTTGGATGGACATGTGCAGCACTCCAACTTAAAAGAGGCATTCCCAAAAGGCTACTACACTTTGTGGATTTTATAACATGTTCCTCTTTTTTCTGCTTGTAGAAAGATTTAAATGCAAGCATAAATTTTTGAAAGAATGCATTACATTGTATGTATCAACAACATAACTTTTGGAGCTCTTGGTCAATTGTCAAGCTAATCCTAGATGCCTCTGAGGCACTGATATAACATATTTATTCTTTTCATTACAGGTAAGAAATTTTATTAAAAGCCAAAAATCACTGAAATCTGAATATAACATGTAGCTCCCCCTCCCTTTTCTACCTCATTGGGAAGAATCTATACCACTAAGGAATTTTACACACTTCAGTCGCCTGAGGCAGCAAATTCTTCTTCTGCACTATCTGAGCTGAATAATATTGGAAGCTAAAGGACACTTCTCTTTATTTATGTACTCTTGGGCTATGGAAAATGAAAATAGTACCAGAAAAATTCAGTTCAGGCTTTTTCTTTGGGAAATATGATGATTTTTTTACAATAAGCCCTTAGATAATGACTACCACAAACCCTGTTATCTGGCATTCAGTTCACCAGAAAGGGAACTTACCTGCTACTCTTCCAAATCTATATGGAATTACATGATAATAAATTATTATAATTCTACCTTATCATATCCTCTGAATCATCAAAGAAAAATTATTTCATGTAGTAGGTGCTAATGAGTCCATTATTTTTATACACAGAATGTCTCAAGAAACAAGAATTCTAAGTTAATCAGAATCTCCTATTCTCTAATCATATTAAATAACTGCTACAATAGAATCTGCTGTCAAAAAGCAGTATTTTACAGTCAACTACAAGTAGATAAGTACTTGGTATATACAAACAGATGACCTGTGTTCAAGTTTTAGACAAATTACTTATTCTCTCCATTCCTTAATTTCCTTATCTGTAAATTGAAGCTAATAATCCTATAAATTAGTGGCAAGGATTAAATTACATCTATTATATGTTTATGCTATCATTATTGTCACTTACTAAATGCTCGAGACATATATTTTGAATTGTAACTTTTGAATTCCCACATCCTTTTCATGATGGAAACGGTCCCATCTGTACAATGGTTCCATTTTACAGATGGAAAAGCAGATATCAGGAGATTGATTTGATGATGGCTAAGATGAAAAAAGCAATCTCCTAGTTTTCAGGAAAAAACTTAAATCCAAAATATAATAAATGTCAGAGGACATTGATTGCCCTTTTTATAGGATCAATGCTCTAAGAAGAAAAAGATCTTGCAGTATCACATATTTTACCTGCTATGTTGCTTGTGTTTCTGCTTAGAGTCACAATAACTGGATTTAAGGAAGAGACATATGTAAATGCTCTGGGAAGAACTGCAGAATGGTTCCCTATGATCACAGTCACATTCACAATGTGTCCATCTTTCCCCTGAAAAATCAATTTTAAAAATTAAACCTCAGTTTTATTTTACAGTGGGACTGACTTAAGGGAAGAGAACTCCATATAGAATTACTTTTAAAAGTTAATTTTAAGAAAGTTGTTTTTAAAGGGTATATTTGCTACTTCCAAGTCTCTCTCTTCCCCTAAACCCTGCACACCCTCCCCATCCTGTCCCCCGTCCCCAACACAGAGTGATAAGTGCTTGGACTAGTAGTCAAGTGCAGTGTTAGATGCATAAGGACATGCTCTAAGGGGTAAATAAGAATGATTTGCAATTAACACACCAACTGTTTCTGCAAAAGTATGGCAATTTCAAATAAATATCTATACCTAGCTAAACTATCCATCAAGTATGAGAGTACTCTCAGGCATGTGAGAACTCAGAAAATTTCTCCATGATACATTCTTTTATAGGATGTACTTATGGTTATTATCTCATAAAATAAATAATAATTTAAATATATATATTTATATTTAATACAAAATATAATTATATTATCTCATAAAATAAATAATAATTTAAACATATATATATATAAAACCCAAGAAACAGTGACTCTACCCAAGAAAGCAATCAAAGTAAGTACTAGGATAAAATCTGTAGAATAAACCTAGAAAATAAGCAGGCTAGATTGAAACAGGAGAACAGAGATAGCTTCAAGGAAAATGAATAACTGATATGATGGAACTTTTATTAAAAGATGTTGGATTTTACTTATAAGAAAGACATGATGGCCAGGCGCAGTGGCTCACACCTGTAATCCCAGGATTTTGGGAGGCCGAGGCGGGTAGATCACCTGAGATCAGGAGTTCGAGACCAACCTGACCAACATGGAGAAAGCCCATCTCCACTAAAAATACAAAAAAAATTAACTGGGTGTGGTAATGCATGCCTGTAATCCCAGCTACTCAGGAGGCTGAGGCAGGAGAATCACTTGAAGCCGGGAGGCAGAGGTTGTGGTAAGCCATGATTGCACCACTCCAGCCTGGGCAACAAAAGCAAATCTCTGTCTCAAACAAACAAACAAACAAACAAAAAGACATGTTTAGAAAACAAAGTAAGAACTCTAGGGGGACAAAAAAAAAACCAAAGAACTATAAAAGAAAAAAATATACTACCTGGTTCTGCCAGCATCATTTAAATAGTTAGAATAATATAAACATGTTTTATTGATTTAACATAAAGATGGTATTGTAACTATATTTGAAAGAATTAAAAGTGGTTGTTTCAGGAAGAGGGAATTGAAGAAGGGAGAGGAGGGGCAGGAAAGCATAATTTACTATTTTCCTTTTAACCTATGCATCTATCACTTGGATCAAAAGTAAAATTCACTTTTTATTAATGTTTATTTTCTCTGGTAAAAGAAATCAAGCAGTACATGTCTTACCCATTAAAATGGCAAATATATATTAAGATAATAAAGTGATAACCCAGTATTGGCCAAAGTGCCAAAAATCAGACACTTGCACAATGATGGTAGGAGTATAATTTGAAAGGGAATTTCAGACAACTGGATACTACATATCAAAAGCTTCATAATTTAT
The DNA here is from genome assembly GCF_009764315.1 of Trachypithecus francoisi. Lineage (NCBI taxonomy): Eukaryota > Metazoa > Chordata > Mammalia > Primates > Cercopithecidae > Trachypithecus > Trachypithecus francoisi. The sequence continues at coordinate 52,097,418 of NW_022681455.1, forward strand.
ATTAATTTATCCTGAGAAAAGAAATGTACCCCCCAAAACATAGTTATTAGGATGATTAAAGCCCTGTTGTTTACAGTAAGAAAAATCTAGAAATTATCTAAATGTCTGGTAATAGGGAATAGTTAAACAAATTAGAGTAGAACCACATATTGGAATTGAATGTAGTTTACATATAAAAGCTAGCTTTTCATAATATTTAAGAAACTAGATGAGATTAAAATGTAGGACTAGTGATCAAAGAATATTTTGAAACTTATCTCCCAGGGGATCTTTATTTTGGGGTCCTGGGTGTGCCAGGAATGTTGATACTGCTTAAGTCAACTCTGAATAGAAAGTTCAGCAGCAGCTGTGAGTGTGACTCTCCCCAACAGCACCAGGGAAGAGCCCAGACTCAAATGCCTTAATAGGCCATGATATAGCACTAATTGAAATGAAAGAAAGAGGTCAGGGACTTGTTTTTAAGAGGAAAAGGAAGCAAATGGAGAATAACTAAGAAGATATTTCTCAGAAATCACACATTCTAGAAGTTTCTAAGTTCTACAATTCATACCCATACTAGAAAACAAAATTGCTGGTGAAAACTAAGTTGTTTGTTGTTTGCTTAATAGAGAAGGGAGACTCCGCAATATATAAGCCTTGCAAGTCAACACCCAGAATGTGCACTAGCTAAATTTATTTGTTATGTGTCACTAATACTCACTGAGAGTACAGACCAGAACTGCCTGGTTGTCTTCTTTTTAAAGAAATTAATTGATGTTAATTACAAGCTCCATTGGTGGGGTCAGTTTCCCACTTCAGAGCAAAACAGACAATGTAACTACTACAAGCATACTGTCACGATGAGAAGTTTACATCAATTCATTTAGTTCTAAGAAGTGATTCACTGAAACCGTTATGTTAATAGTGGTCACTCACCCAGAGAGAAAGAGATATGAAAGGAATCCACTTACCCTGGGTGGAACTTTGCACAGAATTCTGCTTGAATTGCTTGTAGTGACATTGATGGCACAAGAGTAAGATCCAAATAATACCAGGCTAACACCTTCCAAACTAGAGCCTCGGATGGTGGCCCAGAGCCCTCCTGTAACAAAAACAGCATATTCAGATGGGATCACCAACCATACAGGCAGACAAAAATTAATTATGCGCAAGATGGATATAATGAAATTAAAATATGAAACTCCTTAGTCAAAACAAAGGCAAAGCTCAAACTGCAGGAAAAAACTGGAGTTAAATATATAAACTATCATATAGAAAGGGAGAAATAGTGACAGGAGGCAGAGAGAGATAGCACTGCATCCTGAAGACCTTTAAGAGTAAAACCTAAGAATACAATCGTGCCACAAGTCAGAACAGGTAGGTAGTAGTCTCTGAAAACTCTTTCTGCCCTAAATTTTAAAGATCATTCCTGCAATCCTATAAAACATGTTTTTTTCCTAAGAAACCAAGTGTAACAGAGCATCATGGTGGGAGGAACAGTGGCTGAGAGTCAGGGTCAGTGCCACAGATTGCTCAGCCACTTTCAGCAGGTCATTGTAGTATGGCCCCTGAGCTGAAGGGTCAGCATTTTCCTCATCTTTAAATAATAGTGTTAGCCCTTCCAACTTTGTGATTTGACACTACACATACTAGGTTCAGGTCACTATGAAAATATAGAAATGACTGGCATCACCGCCCACTGCCATCAGAATTTTTCTACTGACCACTAAAGAGCAACCACAGAAAACCCCCATTTCTTCCCTGCGGATGTTGGCAAGAAGAGAGTTGGCTCCAGTTCTGCTATCACGGTACACGTTTCCATGTGGAGGAGCAGCCTTTGATCTAGATGATGTATAACGATGATTCTGGTCTGCCATCTCCCCAGATGGTGATACAAGAGAGGCAGTCAGGCCACCAAACAGCCTTACCCTCCTTGAGGGTGGGGAGGGGTACAGAAGCAAGACTACCTTCAGGCATGTTGGGGACAGAAATCGGAATCTACAAAACCTGATGAAAACCTTTGAGGAGAGTGTGACTCGGTGGACTAATACCCTGAAGTTAAATGAATAAGAGCAATACACAATCGTGATATAAAATATACAATATCTAGAAACAAACTTCACAAAAAAAAAATTTAAAAAGGTAAAAAAATTGAAAAATAATATTTGAAATACTGTTGAATAACTTAATGGATGGATTAAAACTTACGTAAGAAAACTAAAATAAATGTACCGAAAGAATGAACACCATAAAGGTGACATATCTTTATAAATTAAAGCATCAATGCAATTTCAATAGACATATAAACAGAATTTGTACTTAAATTAGACAAGCTGATTCTTAAGTTTAATGAAAAATAAACAAGAATAGCCAGAAAACAAAATTTCAAAAAGAAGTGTAAAGAGGTCTTCTGCCAGACATTAAAATATCTTATATAGTAACTATGGTATCAACTATATGGTAAAATAAAATATAGTCCAGAAAGAAATTCAGATCATTATGAGGCTATAGGGTAGGATACAAGTGACATTTCACATAAGTGCAAAGTAAAGTATTTATTCAGTAAATAAAATGAGTAAATATCACTGAAAAAAACTAAATCTGAATTTCTACCTTATATACTTCACCAAAGTAAATTCCCAATTTATCAAATATTTGAATATTAAAAAGTTTTTTAACTAGAAGGAAACATGGCAGAATTTTTATTTTCGTAAATCTCAGAGCTGCAAAGTCTGTACTAAGTATTTTACAAGTCCTGAAGCCATAAAAGGAAGACATCTTTTATTATATAAAAATTAAAAATATTTATGAATTGCCAAAATAAAAAACAAACAGACAAATGATAATAAAGGACAAATATCCTTAATACATAAAATGCTCTTTAAAATCAGTAAGAAAGAACAATACTGCATTAGAAAAAATGGGCTAAGGAGATAAACAGACACTTCACTGAAAAGGAAACACAATGCCCCTAAACACATGAAAAGATATTCAATTTCTGTCTCAATAAAATAAATGCAAATTAAAACTACAATGAAATATTCTTTTTCTCCTATAAAATAGGTAAATGTCAAAAAGGTTGGGAACACACCATGTTAGTAAAATGTGGTAAATAAACACTCATATGCATTGCTGCATAGGCAAGAAATTATGCAACCTCTAAAGAGAATATTTTGATATTTACCAAAATTTTTAACGCACATAACCTCTTGACCCAGCAATTCAACTTCTAAGAAATTATGCTACTAATATTTTTGCACATGTACAAAATGGGACAACTCCATATACTAAATAATAAAGTTGAACCCCGTTTAGGGCTGAATTATGTCTCCTGCATCCCCATCAAAATTTATGTTATTACCCTAGCTCCCAATAACTCCAAACATGGCCTTATTCAGAAATGGGATCTTAGCAGATGTAATTAAACTAAGATGAGGTCATACTAAAAAAAGACAAGCCACTAATCCAATACTCGTGTCTTTATAAAAAGGGGAATTTGAGTCGGGCGCGGTGTCTCACGCCTGTAATCCCAGCACTTTGGGAGGCTAAGACAGGCGAATCACGAGGTTAGGAGTTCAAGACCAGCCTGGCCAGCATGGTGAAACTCCGTCTATACTAAAATTACAAAAAATTAGCTGAGCATGGGGGCATGCACCTGTAGTCCCAGCTACTCAGGAGGCTGAGGCAGGAGAAGTGCTTGAATCTGGCAGGCAAATGTTGCAGTGAGCTGAGATCACACCACTGCACTCCAACCTGGGTGACAGAATGACACTCAGTCTCAAAAAAAAAAAAAAAAAAAAAAGGTTGGTGCGAGAGTGCAAGGGGGAAATTTGGACACAAACAAGACACAGGGATAATATCATGTGAAGATGAAGCAGAGATTGGGGCGGTGTTCTATCAGCCAAGGAACACCAAAGATTGCCTGCAAGACACCAGAAGTTAAGAGAGACATGGAACAGAGTCTTCCTCAAAGTTTGGTTCAGAAGGAACCAACACTCCTGACACCTTCATCTCAGACTTCTGGCCCCCAGAATTGTGAGACAATAAATTTTTGTTGTTGAAAACACCCAATTTGTGGTACCTGATTGCAGCAGCCCTAACAAACTAATACAGACCCCTACCTCATACCATGTACAAAAACTAACTCGAAATGAATCAGGTACCTACATATAAGAGCCACAACTATAAAACTCGCAGAGGAAAACATGGGCATAAATGTTTGTGACATTAGATCAGGCAATAGTTTCTTAGATATGACACCAAAAGCACAAGCAATAACAATAAATATAAACTGGACTTCATCAAAATTTAAATTGTGTGCTTCAAATAGCACTATTAAAAAAAGTGAAAAGGCAACTCACACAATGGGAAAAAATATCTGCAAATTATTTATCTGATAAGTGATTCATATCCAAAATACTTTAAGAACTTACACCTCAACAATAAAATGACAAATAACTCAATTTAAAAATTGGCAAGATTTGAATAAGCATTTCTACAAAGCTGTATAAATGGCCAATAAGGACATGAAAAGATACTCAACATCTTTAGTCATTAGGAAAATCAAAACCACAATGAGGTATCATCCTATGCCCATTAAGATGGCTACTAGGAAAAAAATAATAATAATAACAAGTACTGGTGAGGGTGTGGAGATACTGTGATATGGTTTGGCTCTGCGTCCTCATCCAAATATCGTATCAAATTATAATTCCCAATGTTGGGAGAGCGTCCTGGTGTGAGATAATTGGATCATGGGGGCAAATTTCCCCCTTGCTATTCTTGTGATAGTGAGTGAAATCTCACAAAACCTGATTGTTTAAAAGTGCATAGCATATCCCCCTTTGCTCTCTCTCTCCTGTCACCATGTGAAGATGTGCTTGCTTCCCCTTCACCTTCTGCTATGATTGTAAGTTTTCTGAGGCCTCCCCAGTCAAGCCTCCTGTACAGCCTGTTGAACTGAGTCAACTACACCTCTTTTCTTTATAAACTTTCCAGTCTCAGGTAGTTCTCTATAGCAGTGTAAGAATGGACTAATACACATTGAAACCCTCTTATATTGCTAGTAGTAATGTTAAATTATGCAGCCATTTTGGAAACAGTTTGGCAATTCTTTAAGAAGTTAAACATGGAGGCCGGGCGCGGTGGCTCAAGCCTGTAATCCCAGCACTTTGGGAGGCCGAGACGGGCGGATCACGAGGTCAGGAGATCAAGACCATCCTGGCTAACACGGTGAAACCCCGTCTCTACTAAAAAAAAAAATACAAAAATCTAGCCGGGCAAGGTGGCGGGCGCCTGTAGTCCCAGCTACTCGGGAGGCTGAGGCAGGAGAATGGCGTAAACCCGGGAGGCGGAGCTTGCAGTGAGCTGAGATCCGGCCACTGCACTCCAGCCCGGGAGAGCGAGACTCCGTCTCAAAAAAAAAAAGAAGTTAAACATGGAGTTACCATATGACCCAGCAATTCCATTTTTAGGTGTATACCCAAAAGAATTAAAAGCATATATTCATGCAAATCCTTGTACACAAATATTCATAGCAGTCTTAGTCATAAGAACCAAAAAGTGGAAACAATCCAAAGGTACATGATGAGATGAATGGAAAACAAAATATGGTATACCCACACCATGTAATATTATTTAGTCATAAAATTGAACAAAGTACTGTTATATGTTACAACATACATGAACCTTAAAAATATCATGCCAAGTTGAGAAGCCAGATGTAAAAGGTTACATGTTGCATTACTTTATTTATATTACATGTCTAAAATAGACAAATTCACTTAGACAGAAAATAGATCTGTGGTTACCAGGGCTAGGGAAAAGGGAGGAACAGTGAGTGACTACTAATGTATACAGGTTCCTTTCCAAGATGTTGAAAATGTTGTTGAATCAGGTGGTGATAAGGTATACAACTTTGTGAATATACTGAAGACTGCTGAGTTTACACTTTTTAAAAATGATATGGGAATTATATCTCAATTTTTTAAGTTGAAAAAGAGATCCTCAGGGTATAGAAAAGAATAAAATATCTCTACCTATTTCTAAGGTACACTACCCTAGGCCAAGCCAACATTATCTCTCCCCTGGATGTCTGTCATACCCTTCTAACTGGTCTTGCTGGTTCCATCTTTGCCTCCCTACCGTGAGTTCTCACACAGCAGCCTAAGTCAGATCATGTCACTTCGCTTGAAATCCTCCAATGGCCACCATCTCACTCAGAATAAAAGCTGAGTGAGCTGAGGGTCATTCAAATCCCCCAAGGCCATATAACCTGGTTTGGGTCGTCTTCTACTACTCTCCCCTCACTCAATCTACTCCAGCCATGGCAACCTCCATGGCATTCTGGAACAAGCCAGGCCCTCTTTGACCCCAGACTTTTTGTTCCTTGATGTTCCTTCTGACTTGAACTGTCTTTCCCAAGATTTCCCCAGAATTCATTCCTTCATTTCTCCCATATCTCCCTTCTCTAAGGCCACTCATGTCATTTCTCCAATGCCAATAACCATCCCATCACAACCATCCATTCCCTCCCTCTTCATCCCCTTCCCTTCTTGATTTTTATCCTACACACTTAACCATCACTGCCCCAAGACAGAGCCTTTGTTTTTATTTCCTGTACCCCCAGCATTAATAATGCCTGGTAATAAAAGCTAAATACATTGTCATTATGATTATTGTTGATGGTAACAATTAAAGGTTGAAGAGGTGATGATATCTTGTCACTCTCATTTGAAAGTTTAGACTATGGCCACACAAGGGTCCGTACCTTAAAAGAAGACAGTGCTATCTCAGCACAAAAATGAATGAAGAAAGTAGGTAAAGCAAAGCCAAGATTTTCTTCAAAAAAATTCTTTCCAGGGTTTTGCTTCTGCAAATGGGTAGGTGGTGATTTATCACATTATTGTATCCATTCATTACATATGCAAATATTCTGTAAATTTCTTGCTGGTAAGCCCCAGCCTGGTTCTGTTTAAATCCCCTAGAGCATCACTTCTCAAGCTGTACTCTTCATAGAAATTGCCTGAGGACATGTTAAAATGCAGATTGATTCAGAAGGTCTGGCCTGGAGACTGAGACTCTGCATCTCTAACAAGCTCATGGGTATTACAGATACTGCTCGTCCAGGACCACACTTTAAGGACCAAGGTCTTCAGCACCTCACACAGGGCTCTACAGAATGGCCCAATCAGTGTTGAGTGAGTAAGTAGTGATTAACTCATAGGTGGCAGGGCAAAGGAAGAGTTAATAGAAAAAGTTTAAATCCAATCATAAGGAAAGCAGCCGCTACAGCCTCTCTCCCTCTCCCTTTCCCCATATTCTTAATAAAAGATAATTTGTACCCGTTTGGCATATTCCTGCTCAGAGTTTTCCATCTTTTGCTAAAATAATGTACAATCCTCCTAGAAATTCCTTCAAAAAACAGCATGTTCTGATAGGGTAACCAACTCATTCCAATTTTCCTGGGACCAAGTTTTAGCACTAAGAGTTCTGCATCCTAGTTATAAAACTGAGTCTTGTGTCCTGGAAACCCCCTCAGTCCCAAGCAAGCTGGGAAAGTTAGCCACCCTACCTGTGTAAAGCACTTTGTCTAGAGGAAACAAAGATGACCGAGTCACCTGTTTGCCTTAAGGTAGAGGGAGCTAAAGAAGGTATGTGTGGGCTGAACAGCAAAGGTAACTCTGAAAGAAGATCAAAGCTCCTTATAAATCTATAGAGAAAACTACACTATGCGCTACACTCAAACCAATAATTATTGGGTTAATACAGAATATGATCTTTCACTCTGAGCTCCATATATCATCTGACTTTCCTTAAATCATGGAGAAATAAGTGCAAGTTATGCTTGCTCTGTTTTATGTGCAGAAACAAGGTGGGGTGGGCCTCATAATTCACTCTTCTAGGCAAAATAGGGTCAGAAAAAAAATCTGTTCTTTTGAACAATGAGTTTGTGGTCAAACCACATTGCTTTTAAATATGTTCTAAGCTGCAGTCCTCTGGACTCCAGAATAAACCATGACAAAAATCCAAAGCATTAAGGAAAAGGGTTTTATGCTCTAATGTTTATTCGTTAACAAACATAAGCCTCAGTATTCCTGAGATTCTTGCAATCTGGCTGGGTTGTTTTTAACTGGCTGTGTCCCTGAGAAAGCAGAAAGTCATGGAGAAATATTTGATTTTCCATAGAACTAACCCAATTCATAAGGTTATGTTGACAAGACCCACCACCCTCTGTATTGCCCACTACTCAAATGGCAATCGGTTTTGCATGCTAGCCAAGTATCCCAGTGCGCATCGGTCCACAAACTTATGAAATATCAAACATGTATGAAAGTTATGTAGGACCCAATTATGCCTGACACCACCAGCCAAACTATAATCCTTTATGTGGCAAGTGAGTTCATTTAAGGGCTCAAATGTTTGTTGCTCATTTAAATACTTATGTCAGTAAACAAAAGACAGTGAATCACAGTGAATATGGAATTCATTACACAGCAGGACTGGATTCCTACCAGCAAGAATACTAGCTTCAGAGAGTCAGACACACTGTGAGACCCTCCCCAGATTACCAATATCTGCAGCTGTGGAAGGCTCCACCGTATCCAGTCTAGGTTCCACATTTAGGAAGAGGTCTTCTCCAGTGGCACTGATGGCAAGACCAGAGGGTCTCACCAACATCAAGATCCGATGCACTCCAACAGGCAGCAAATCTGTCTGACAGACTACATTGGTCTGGTTTGAGAAAATAACTTTGCAATTCGTTTTATTCACTGTAACCTGCAAGAACTGGGAGTCACCAGAGAAACCAGTTCCGGTAATATAAATCATTAGGTTGACGTCGCCATCTTAAAGGAGGAAAGAAATTTTAAAAAAACAAACAAAATAATCTTTCAGTGATATTACTTCATTTAAGAGGCCTCACTATCATCAAATGCTCATTCTCTCCCCCGATCCCCTCCCAAAATTCAAGGAGCTGAATGCTGACTTAAATATTGGCCATCTGGTATTTATTATTGTAGTACACAGCCCCGATCTTAAATTTTCTCCAGCTAGTGAGATCACTGATCAATTTTTTTAAAAGAACATAGTATTTCAAAATAAAGGACAAAGACAATAAAACATTTTTAGTCATCAAAAGTCTACTTCTCCCCATTTCAAATCATGACCATTTATCTTAGATAGACCAAAACATAACACTTTCTGCTGCATCACTCAACCTCTGCCTAATGAACTAATGTATCTTCTACCCACCCATCACCAGCTACATGGCCTCTAACAAAATCACTGCAAGTCTCAGGTTTATACCCATCTCAGAGCCAAGTCACAAATCATACCAACAGAGTACCACACAGAATGGACACAGGGAGTTGACCCTTGGAGGTACTGGAAAGAGCAGAAACCTGGACAATGAGCTGGTACGTCATTCACTCGCACAACCACCTGAAAAAAGGCAAAATTTCTTTTCAATTTTATGCATTTCATATCTGCTAGGGTATTCATAAAGTATCTGTGAAGCGCTCCCAAGCTGAAATGTGTTCATGATTCGCTTATTCTTATTCCTTTTTTCTATTTTCCCAGTAATTAATCTTAAATTGCAATGAATGGCTCAAAACACATGAAACTTTCTTAAAATGATGGCGGACATGCTGAAACCCATTTCTGTAATTAAATATGCAAAATATTGAGTAAATTTTCTCTCTGTCATATAGAAGTAAATTTCATATGCTTAAACTGCATAAGGACTTCTCATCACTCTGTATTTCCAACCAGGTACCTACTTTATGTGACAAGCCCTTTATTTGCTACTAAAGACCAATAAATTCAGTGTGTTCCTTCCACCATCACTATGTGAATATATAACTAAAGACTAGAGTGTATTTGGATACTTTAGTTGGGGTCTCTTTTGTCACAGAATGGTAGATTCCCAAAGAGAGACTATATATATTTCCCTTTCACTGGAACTAATGCTAATCTAATAGAACTCAAAAACTACTTGGAAATGAGAAAGGTAAAAAAGATATGACTCCATTGATTCTCTATGTATAAAAAAATGCATTAATAGCATACAGATTATATTTATGACAGTGTTTCCTTATTAAGGGAAGAGGTATTGGCATGGCATGGACAATAAAGAACACTTCAATTTTATCTATTCTGTTTCATTTCTTCCATAAAGACAAAAGGTATAAATACATCAAAATGTTGACAACGTCAATTTTCAGTTTGGGTACCCAGGTGTTGATATTATTCTTTATTGCTTTTGTATTTTAAAACTTTATCAAATGGAAAGCAGATGACCTATAACAGAAATATGGGAAGATAGGAAAAAAATAAAAGGACATTTTAAAGACAAAAAGAATGACCTAGCTCATTTACTTTTTGATACCTTGGATAGAAGCATAAATCATATTTAGCTATAGTGATTCTCAAATTTTTGCACCATAACAGTAGTATCAACAATTATAATAGAATATTGTGGTTACAAGGCATTTATATTTTCAGGGAAATGTACATACCCTGTGGGGGTACAAAAACGACAGCCATAAGTACCCCTGTTTTATGCAGAGGCAAAATGACCCTTAGGAGCTAAATCAATGGGTCCATATTACAAATCAGTGAGGAGCTGAATTAGACTTGAAACTGGAGCTTGCACTTAGGATGGCCCATTCACTCTCACCTGACTATGCTGGTTGGCAGTAGCCAACATGTCTCCAAATATGGGTCCAAGAAAAACTCCACCATCATATACCACACGCATGGCTGCAGCAGGATTCACTCCAGTAAGGTTTTCATCAGAGACCTGAAATGGTTACATTTCTGGTAAATTCTGTCATGGAACCAAAATCTAATCTTGTCTAATCAAATAATAAAGGGTCTTTTCTCATTGTGTTTCAGATAATCAGATAGCTAGAAAGTGAAAGTAGAGTGACAGAATTGAAATATAGAAACATAACAGTAAATAATGGCTAAGGAAAGTCCCAGTAGATTAGAGAAATATTCATTTGCAAGTCGATTGCCAAAAGAGGTACAATAAACCATCTTCTAAGTCTTGAGATACTTTGCTTCTCCATGTTTTTCCATTTTATATGTTTGCAATCCAAACTATTAAAATAAAGTGGAAACAGTGCCATGAGATAAAAGCAAGGTCTCCCATTCTTCCTCTATCTCCTTTCTAGAATTTTGATTGAAAATCAGATAACCCACACCACCATACAACTAGGAAAAATTTTCATCTTGGGCTTCTTTTTATAATAACCAAATGCTAGATGATCATTAGATTATTTTTTAAAACCCTAAATATGCAAGAGCATCTGGTTTTGTCATTACACAAAGACAGCAAATTCTTTTCTAAACTTCCTTCTGCTATGCCATCTGCTTCCACGATCATCTAAGTCAATCACATCTGCTTAAATTATCCAATAACAGATGTAGAATTATTGCATGGTGGACACTGACCAACAACTTCACTACCTACAGTGAGTTAGGAAGGGAGATGTTGGGTTTAAATTGCTTTTTCAGGGATATGAGACACAAAATACGTGTTGAAAACTTCCAGAAAGAAAGATCATGGAATCCCTTTACTCGAATATTCCAACAAAATTAATAATTCATGACAGCTTCCATTTGTATAATTCTGATTTTTTTTTTTTTGCATAATTTCTCCAGGGCAGCAAATCCATACCACTAAAAGGGATACTATACATACCCTGATAAAATTGGGCAAATCCCCAATCTGAGTGGACCAGGACAAGGTCCACACGCGTTCGTAGCAAGTGTATAGATCCTCCTTCACAGAGAAGTCACTGGCATTGAGGTACCTGGATGTGAAGTCATCAGCGTTATTCTGTAAGAGCTGGTGAAGGTGATGAGCAGAAATTTGTACAGGGACATCTGTGAGAGAAGGTTTTGATGCAGAAAACACAGACACTAATTAATCCACCTTACAGAGTTTCATCATCAAGGATAACACAACACATACCAGGATGCCTATCAAATTTTCAGGAGACCCTTCTGTCAAAATGGAACTTCAGTAGAATCCCCAGCCCTAATTAAACCATTTTTTCCTAAGATAAAGACAAGTAGATAACCACTTTTTATATTACACTACCTTTCATTCATACCATATCACATAGCAATCAGAGAGCACAGCCATGTCAGATAAAATCATCTCAACTGTCAACTCGAAATGTAAACTCCACACACCCTTGAATGACTGAAAGTCTAATTAAATATTAGATCTTCCCTGGAAAAATTTAGCTGGCCCTGTGAACAGAGAAAAGTTGGCCACTTTTCACAGGGAGTGAGGGAGGCATACAGCAGCTGACACCCATAAAAACTTGGCCAGCCCAGCTGAGGAATGTTGGCATTTAACTTCAGTTTCTCTATTAGAATTTTCTTTAAGCCCAACCACCTGCTTCCCCATTCCACGTGCCCACAGAGGAATAACAGGTCTCTGTGTTTGAACCCTGCTTTGTGCTCTACCAAAAGTTCCCATTTCATTAGCTGCTCCCAGCAGCCCTGTGAGGTGAATCATTGAGTACCCTAATGCCTACTTTAGGGATGAAGAAAATGAAACCCAACCATAGCTTGCCAATGCAGAAAGACAGGTTTACATGAAAACCCAGGTTGCCTTCTACCTACTCAATAGCATTTCTCTTGAATTCCACACTGCCCTGAAGGGTTAATAAAATATCACTGCGTTTCTAAATTGCTAACGAAATTCTTATCCTTTTACAAAACATGTTTCTACATTTATACAGAGTTTCAGATCCATCACCATTCAAGAGGCCAGGCCAAGGCTGACTTCCCCAGTTGTTTTGCAGGTGATGATCTGAGGATCATCAGTGATATAAATCAGTAGCAGGAAGTCTCTACGGATGAGCTGTCATCCATGAGAAGTAAAATCAAATATAAATAGCACAGTAATGGGCCTCACAGTGGCAGGACACAGTTGATGTTTATTCCCCCATTTACCAGAATCAACACCTAGAGATCTTCGACTTCTCCTGAGTCACCCTATTATAATAAAAACACTACTCTGTTCCTCTCACCCAAGAGGTCCTGCGCAGGCCTAGGGACTTTCTGCTTGGGAGGGTAGAAGATTTTTGGACCATGTTCTAACTTTTATACAGCCCCTCTCAAGTTCTACTGAGCCTTGCTTCTGATTCCCCACGTTTCTACCAAATAAGTAATGTATCATTATCACTTCTAATCCTTGCTTTTTGTGCCTTGTATGTATTCTTGAAGATTTACAAACACTACTCTAATTGCATCTGAAAGTTCTTTCTACATTTGTTGGGACCACTAAAATCTTCCATAGTATATGGTGTCACCATTAAGTTTAACTCTGATGGACCATGGCTATCATGTATCTTGGTCTGTAAAACTCTAGAAAGAAGAGGACTGACCCAGAAATCAAATACATGGGTTCACAACTGGACCCTGTCATCAGCTATTTGTATGACCTTCTGACAAGCCTTAGGGTAGTTGGCTGAATGGTGAACTCCCTAAAAGATGGCCTAATGGCCTAATCCCCGGAAAATATGAATGTTAACTTATAAAGCAAAATAATAAACTGCATATGGCAAAAGATGTGGCTAAGGGTCTTGAGAGGAAAAAATCTGTCCTAGATTATCCCAGGTGGACCCTGAATACAATTATGTAATAGGTACCCTTACAAGAGAGAGGCAAAATTTTGAGATAGAAGAGGAAGAAGCAACGTGACCACAGAGGTGGCGGTTGGAGTGATACGGCCACAGCCAAGACATGCTAGCCACCACCAGAAGCCAGAAGAGGCAGGAGCAAATACTTCACAGGAGTGTGGCCCTGCCGACAACTTGATTTTGGACTTCTGGCCCCAGAACTGGGAGAGAACCATTTTTTGCTGTTTGAAGCCACCAAGTTTGTGGTAACTCCTTACAACAGTCCCAGGAAACTGATCCACTCCGTTTCCACATCTACAAAATGTAAAGGTTGGGGTAGCATTAACAGTAAGTCCCTTTCCAAATCTTTCATTTTAAGAATTGTCACTTTCAGACACTGGAAAATAAAAAAAAATAGCTTTAATACTATCACCTGACAACCTCCCAGGATGTTGTTCCCTTGGGAATGTGAGTGAGATTATGTGAGTGAGAAGCGTTGCACCCCCAATCGCCCCTTTACCAGAAATCACTGTATTAGGAAGCTGGATGCGAAAGTGTCCTCCTAGAGGTGGACTTGTCCGCTGTTGTCTCTGTGTCGTCGCCAGGACCAGTCCAGATCCCTCTTCTGTTCCTTCAGTGGGCACAGAGCTGTGGCACGTCAGAAACAAAGCATTAACATCTGGGTTGGGGTGTGCACCTAGGAGTACCTCGTCTGAAGGGTGTCTTGTCTTGCTTAGGCTGCAGCCTTCCAGAAAGAGCTAAGGGACCTGAAGAAACTCAGAAAGGGAGTTTTCAGGACCACTCGATGTGAGAATCATTTCAGAGTAACTTAATTCACCTCTATCATTTCAGAGTGAAAACTGTTGGCATTTAGAGCCTACCGATATGGTGGGCTTCCTCTCTGCCACTGAAGATGTCTCAACCCTTCATTTTCAGTTGATGGTTTTATTGCTTTTTCCTGCCCAGAGGACCACGGAACAAACATTTAGTTAAGGAAAGTAAAGCACGGGTTCAAACTTTCTGCACCTGCCTTTAATACGCCATTGCAACATGCTGTAGGTACGAGAACTCATTTTGGAATATAGTAGAAAAGATGAGAGAAAAAACCTATACAGTTATGCACCACTTGACAGTGAGGATACATTTTAAGAAATGTATCCTTAGACAGTCTCATCATTGTGTAACCATCATACAGTTTACTTACACAAACCTAGATGGTACAGCCTACCACACACCTAGGCTATATGGTATAGCCTGTTGCTTCTAGGCTACAAGCCTGCTGCTGTACTGAATACTGTAGGCAATTGTAACACAATGGTATGTATTTGTGTATCAAAACATATCTAAACATAGAAAAGGTACAGTAAAAATATGGTAATATAATCTTATAAGACCACCATCATATATTTGGTCCATCACTGACAGATACATTGTTATGTGGTACATGACTGTCTATTTAGATATATATGTATATACACATATATACAGTGTGAATATATATATATATATCCCTATAAATACACGTATACATATACAAACATCAAAGGCAGAGCACTCAATTCTTCCCATTCTACTGGGGTTTAGGTGAAAATTTAAAAGAACAAATTAGATTATACATGTGTTCCAGAAGTTACAAGTAGCCTGATCCTTAGTTACTGCTTTGTAAACTGCAGCTAGAAATCGTTATTACAAAGCAATGCTTATGGGGCTCTCGTGCCATCTGGTGGTGAGTTCTTAGAAATAGCTATTTTTCTTCTCTAGATATTTCACTTCAAAGAATTTCAACAAGATTAATACATGAGGAATGCAATGAAAGGAACAATAACAACAACAACAAAAAGGCAGTGGTGATGTGAACCTCTGAACAGCACAAAATGCCACTATTTTTAAACTAACTGATTTGGAATTAGTTCTCAAAGCGTAGTCCCCAGACCAGCAGAATCAGCATCACCAAGGAACTTATTAAAAATGCAAATTCTCAGGTTTTCCCCCAAACCTACTGAATTAGAAATTCTGACAGTAGGCCCAGTAATTTTAACAATACTTCCAGGTGAATCTGGTGCTGCATTCTCAAGATTGAGAACATTGGTTTAAGCAACAAGACAGGTAGCTTTTCCTGACAAAAGTCTCACCTGTGTCCGCCAAAGCCAACAAGCATTCTTAGGAGAAGGGGCATGTGTACAAAAGGCACTCCTTACTGTGCAGTGATGAGCGGGAGCTCCGTGCCACACCCCGCCAGCCAAGAGGTGACACTGTAGACCGGAGGGGATCCCACCACAGACACTGATTCCACCAGATTCTTCCCTGGGCGAGCCGTTCCAGAATCAGCTTGAGAAACTAGAGACCAGTGATCCAATTACTATCAAGTGACTCAAGATAGGAGACTTGCTGTGTGGAAAATCCCAGTTGGAGATGTGAGTTACTCAGATCTCAGCACACACCAAAAGCATAGATTCCTACTTATCTGCTACCATAAAGAACATATGGAGAGGAGGCAAGAGGATAGGCCATTCCATTTAGTACAAAAAGGAAAATGCGAGGTCCTGATTTAAGGAGATGAAGATTGATTCCATAGAAAAGTTCAATAACCCCCCAGCCAGCAAAATGTCACTCCCTATGCTTTTGGAGGCACTCCTACACAGTTAATTTATTGCAGTATAGCCTGCCACCCTTTCCTCCTTTCCTTCCCATAGCCCCTGGCATCTCTAGGGATGTTCAGGTGATCCTCTTAGGAGCACTAAACTCAGAGGCACATACAGGAGCATTTGCGTGTTTATCCAGTGTGGAGCCAGCATGTGTACAGAAAGAGTGCAAACTTTAAGAGAGACCACTGGTCAAATCCTGATTTTTTTCACTTCTACTGGATTCCCACTCAGCTAATCCACACACACTCCATTAGACTCAGTTTTCTTACGTGTGAAGTGGGGATTATGACATGCATGATTGATAGCAATCTACCTGACAAGGGGAGTTTAGTGAGATTTAAGATTTAAAATGATCAGCACAATATCAGTATCCTTTTAGCCTCCTCCCCAAGACTGGTTACAATGGAGACTTTAAAGAGTTTAAGGGCA
The DNA here is from genome assembly GCF_009764315.1 of Trachypithecus francoisi. Lineage (NCBI taxonomy): Eukaryota > Metazoa > Chordata > Mammalia > Primates > Cercopithecidae > Trachypithecus > Trachypithecus francoisi. The sequence continues at coordinate 52,114,114 of NW_022681455.1, forward strand.
ACATCTTTGTATAATTCATCTTCTCATGCTTGATGCTTAGCATAGGCTAGGCATACAGTAGGTGGTCAATAAATGATTATTTGTTCAGCTGGGTAAAATCACTGAAGGTTCAGTTCCAGGTTCGGTGATCACTAGATCCCGATCTCCTCCACAGCCCTGCTGTGGGAATTGGGGCAAAATATTCAACTCCTTTTAGCCTTGGTTTCCCCATCCATAGGTGGGGATAATAGGACCAACTCATGGGCTTCTGAGAACTAAATGAGAAATAAATGGAAGCTACCACTGTCCAGTGCTAGTGGGAGATAAAAAGAAGTCTCATACAGGACATTAGGCAGGGGAATATCATCAAGGATAAAATTGAGATCACATAAATGATATACAATTAACTATGAATTTTGAGCCCAATTGTGTAGTTTCTGTTGCCATTAAATAATTCTGAAAACAGAGCCACTGCCAGCAGGGTTAATGTGACAAAGTGGGAGGCAGACCGTTTCATGCACGCCACCACCATCTTCTCTCTTGTCCCTGCCCTCTCCCTTCCTGCTCCCACCTCACTGCATCCCTGGATGATTCCAGATACACAGAGAATTTGGTGGCAAAGAGGTGAGGGCAGTAAGAAAAGGTTCTGAATCCTTGGCTTCAAGTGTTTGGAGAGGCAGAAAGGCATTAAAGGAAGAGAAAAGAAAAACTGAACAGCACCTATTATCCAGTCCTGAGTTTTCCAACCAGTGGGCTCCAGTGTATGAAATATTGATTCCCTCAGCCTTCTGGAAATTGAGGCAGCACTTGGGGTCACCAAAGACCCCCCCCAACCAGTTGTCTTGAGCACCAAAAAATTCAGGTAGTCACCTAGCACGTCGCTTGAGTAGTGTCATTTTCTAAGTGTGCCAGAGCATGAACAGGTTTGGAACAATAAGCAATGACCTAGATGTCCCCAAAACAGTTAAACTATGGAAACAGAGAAGAGATGGGATTTCGATGAGAATCGAAGACGATGTAATTTCAAGGCTGATAAAGAGTCTTCTTGCCACCCATCCCCAAGTTCCCCTGCCTTCAGTGCTGCAATGTTTAGGCAAAAGACTGAAAAGCTGTACATTTTCTAAATCAAAATGTAAATGAAGGTATCATCTTTTTCTTCTTGGAGAGGGAAAGAAACTATAAAAAGTAAGCTAGCTAAACTCCAAAGCCACAAGGAATTTGACAGAGAAGGAAACATGAGCAAAAGTTGGAAGCCTGAAGACACTGAGGGCAAACTGTACCATTCTGCCTAGGCTGTGGGTGCATATCACAAACGGCCACCTCAGCAGGGCCCTGGAGGAGGACTTTGTCCCTAAGACTAGCGGGCAAGAGCCAGGTGAGACCACTGTGCCCAAGAGTGGTCAAGGGAAACTTCAGGAAGGAAAAGCCAGGCCTGATCTCTAAATAATGAGTGGGAAGAGTCTGGAGAGACAGAAAGGACAAGGGCCTTCTCTCTGAAGAAGATGATTACCTTCCAACTCTCACTGCATCTGTCTTGAAGGTTGTAGATCAGACTCTGAGCCCATTTACAGGGACAGACACTGCTGTGTTCCTTCTAGCACCTGGTATGACATATTAACTCATGGAGAGGTAGAGAAATCCTGCTAGCCTAATGATGATAATAATAATAACAATAATTGCTTATATTTATTAGGCACCTTCTATGGACAAGACCAGCAAGGAGTGCTTTTTTTTTTTTTTTTTTTTTTTTTTTTTTTTTTTTTTGAGACAGAGTCTCGCTCTGTCGCCCAGGCTGGAGTGCAGTGGCCGGATCTCAGCTCACTGCAAGCTCTGCCTCCCGGGTTACGCCATTCTCCTGCCTCAGCCTCCCGAGTAGCTGGGACTACAGGCGCCCGCCACCACGCCCGGCTAGTTTTTTTTTTTTTTTTTTTTGTATTTTTTAGTAGAGACGGGGTTTCACTGTGTTAGCCAGGATGGTCTCGATCTCCTGACCTCGTGATCCGCCTGTCTCGGCCTCCCAAAGTGCTGGGATTACAGGCTTGAGCCACCGCGCCCGGCCAGGAGTGCTTTATATTAAACTTTATATTCACAGTAATCTAATGAAGTAGAGTCCTTATTATACCCATTTTACAGATGAAGAAACCAAGACTTCCCAGCAAGAAAGTGAGAAAACTGGAGTAAGAATACAGACACCAGAAGCAAGAGCAAATAGTGGGGAAAATAGGAAAGAAGAGGGATTAGAGAGACATAGAACCAAAGGCACACAATCCCAGCCCCATCTGTTTTCCAGAGCCAAGGCAGGCAAAAAGGAGGATCACCTGTTCTCTCCTCATCAAAAAAACAGTAACCCCTAGCAGGAAAGTTTGAGGTGGCATTTGACAGGCTTGTGGAGGAGAGAGAATTTGATGATTACCTGTTACGTTTGTGTCTGCAATAATAATTTCATCCACGTAGAACAGGCCCGTCTCCTGCGCCAGAGGGACAAGGTCAATCTGATGAACCAGCACTGGGGAGTTTGTCGGAGGGGGCTGGAGATCTCCGGAGCAATGCACACAAGTCTCCCAGAGGTCAGTGCAATGGAACTGCCAGCTGAAAAACAGCGTGGAGTGGAACTGGGCTCTCAGCGAGCACTTGCAGTCCTCTCCCATTAGAGCCCTTGTTCCCAAACCTAGGGGGTCTGCGGGCTATGCAGCCAGGAGAGAGACCCCATGAGCCCCTGCACCCAAGCAGTCCCGGGTGCCATGGGTACAAACATCCCACCCAAGATGGGCTCAGCTCAGCCTCGATATAACACCAGGAGTCACCTTTTAAGTCGATCATTCATCCATGACACACAATGTCAGCAGCATTTTCAAATTACAGTTTAACTGTGTGTCTTAAGCAAATTATAATGTTAGGCTATAGCCACAGAGAAGATTGAGACTTCTGGACATTACCGGTTTCATTTAGGTTTAAGACCATTTACAAGACCCATGAGAATTACGTGAAAAGCACTGAATCAAGGGATCAAGACAGCTGAATTTTATTCCAGGGTCACTAGCTGAATGAATTTTGATGAATCCCAAATTCTTGGGGCCCCAAATTTCCTCCACCTGTCATGTCAAAGAATGTTCTCTAAGGTTCCCCCAACTTTGCTGTTCTACGATTCTACTCCTATGAGAAATGTCAGACTCCCTCTAGGGAGTAGTATATTCTTAACAACTAACTGCTCTCGAGTCAAACTTTTTTGTTAAATAAAATATATTCAAATCCCCAAATTAGTATACGAGGCCCAAATATAAGACCATTAGTGCCTCAGGTGGGTCACTGTCCCCAAGAGAGTGAATCCTCCCAGCTCACCAAATTCCCACCGTGCCTCCCCACCTCTTGGGGCTGGTCCTCGTGAGACTCCAGTCACAGGTGGTGTTCTTTACCATGTTTTGAAAGCCAATTGTGAAGGACACAGTCATCTTCAGGATCTTGTTCATGTGGCCTTTGTACGCAAGACACAGCTATGGACACCAAATAAGTCCTTCAGTTCTATTAGTGCAAGAAGCAGTCATTCAAACAATACGTAGTGAGAAGCCCACATCCCCAGAACCTTGCCATAGGCTCTGAGAGAATCAGCCCAGTTCCCGCCCTTCCAGAGCTTACTAGTGTAGCCAGAGGGACAAATAACTTAAATTGTTACTTACCTACCTAAATAAAACTGGGGAAAAATGCAAATAAATACTTTTTCTGAGGCCAGAAAACAAACAAAACACATGTCATTAAACAGGGAGTTTTTAAATGCTTAGCACTGTGCTCGGCAGTGAGGATTTTAGAGTATCTCACTTAAGAAAACCCCTGTTCTAACCCAATTACCTGTGCAACCTCTAGCAAGTAACTCAACCTCTCTGAGCCTCAGTTCCCCAACTCTAACTCCCCAACATCCTTGGTTTCTAACTCAGTTAGAGGCAAAGCTATTGGCACAAGAAGACTTTAGAACAGGAGTTTTCAACCCCTGTACTATCAATATTTTAGGGGCTGTTCTGTGCATTATAGGATGTTCAACAGCTTCCCTGGCCTCCATCCACCAGATGCTGATAGCACTTCCCCAGTTGAGACCACCAAAACTGTCTCCATGCATTGCCAACTCTTCCCTGGGGGGCAAAATCACCTCCATTGGGTGCCCCTGCAGAAGAGATGAGGCTGAAGAAGGGAGGAGCTCAAGCATGAACCATTTAGCTCCAACTCCCACAGCAGCCCGACTAGGAAAAGACTAGAAACGACTGCCATGAGCTCCACCACTCCAGCAAAACTCACTCCAGTTCCCAAAGGGCAAATCAGCTGCACTTCTTTTACAAGGGTGGTGGAGCTATCGAAGCAAAGGATGTAAGAGGTGTTTGAGAAATGCACCAGACAATTCAATCCATCAATAATAACAACAGCTAGAGGAACAATAATTAGCCTTCACTGGGTCCTAACCGTGCAGGCACTTTACTACATTATCTCATTTAATCTATACCACAGTTCTGAGAGATAGACCACATTACTGTCCATTTTACAGAGGAGTAAATGAAGGCAAACTGTACTTAAGATAGATATGGAAGGCACATTGGGTGTGGAATCAGGATTTAAAACCAGATTGTCCAACGACACAATCTGCACTCTTAGAGATCAAAGAAAATATTGTAACGAATAAAACCTTTCAGGGTCTCACAGCTAATACAAAGGCATTTCCAGGTAACAACACACAAGTGGGGGCCAGTGGTGTCTGTTCATACCTGAAACAGCAGTCGAGAGACCTAGAACCTCAGCCTGAAACACCTTGGGCAGATCACAGCAATCACTCCTTTGTGCTTCTGAGTTTTCAGTCTGGAATCCACAGACCAGTACCAATCCCTACCCACCTGACCCGGAAGCACAAGGGCTGCTACTCACATGTGTATACTGATCTAGCCGATAGCCCTTCTGGGCAGCCGGGGGAGTTACGACAAGGTGTCGAGGCTGATGGAGGCTGAACCTGCCGCAGAAGGGTTCCGTACCACTGGTGAGGTCCCCATCAGAGTTGGAAACTTCTAGGCCTGGATGCAGTTCAGATAAAATAGAAAGACAAGCATAGATGTTAAACAAGACAGAGCTTCCCAACATGTGTGCATGAGGATTTTAGAGTATCTCACTTAAGAAAACCCCTGTTCTAACCCAATTACCCATGCAACGTTGAGTAACTCAACCTCTCTGAGACTCAGTTCCTCAACTCTAACTCCCCAGCATCCTTGGTTTCTAACTCAGTGAGGGGCAACATTGTTGGCACAAGAAGACTTTAGAACAGGAGTTTCCAGCCTCGGCACTATTACTATTTTAGGGGCTGGATAATTCTTTGTTGTAGGGGCTGTCCTGTTCACCATGATATGGGCCCCTCAACCCTGGGAGAGCGGGCCACAGCATGAGTGGTCAGCACCCCTGGCTTGAAGGCTCCAGCGATAAGAAACGCATTCTGTGTTCCCCGGAGCCTTGAAAATCCTTTAGCATTTTCTCTGTGTAGCAGGATATGAAAAACTATTGAGAAGCAAAAAGACAAGGAATATCAAGATGGAAGAGGTGTTCAAAAATAACTAGAATTTAGTTCACCTTAGTAGTAGTTTTAAAAACATACCCTCACATTTTAAGAATTTCTTAAGACCACTTTCTTAATTAGTAATTCCTTTAGATGTAATTTGAAGATTAGTATGGTTTTGGCTAGGTTTGCATGTTTCTCTTTCTCACCTATGTCTTTGACCTTTTCCCAGCATGTGGCATGGGGCGTATAGGAGGGTGCTACACTCTACCTCACAGCCCAGGAGGAATGCCTTTCCTTTCTATTGACACCCACACTGAGCATCACCCTCCCAAGCACAGTGCCAGTCCCTCAGCTACTCAGTGTCCAAATCCAGATTGCATATTTTTTTTTTACTCTGTTATCACCTTGGAGAGGAAATGGGGATTGTCCTCATTTTATAGAAAGAAAAAAGACCATGATGAAAAAGACAGAATGTGTGAAGCCAGGGACAGCACCTCGTTCAAATCCAAGCCGAAGAAGGATGTTAGCCCAAAGGGGTTCCAGTTTGCATTTTACTGCAAGTAACTCCTCAATGGTTGTTTGAATCTATTACAAAGGAAAAAATGCCACGAATTTATATCATGAGCATAAAGACCACCCCCAGTTCTCCCACCACCATCTCTCATTTTTTAAAGAAGTCTCCCACCAGATGGGCTGTGGCATTTGCAGGGATTGGCTGACTAGAGACATTGTCCCAAGTAAGGAAGAAGTTTCCTCTGCCTGACACATTCAGCACCTAAAAAAGTCAAAAGAGACAAGACTAAATGATGGTGCTAATTAAGCCAGAGAGACAATCTAAGAACACAGGACATTTCCTCCTCAGCTTGTTATTTCCTTCTTATTATAATTGTAACTTTTCGATGCCCTACCATTCAGAAATCTCTGGAGAACACAGCATCATCGCCTAATGAGAACTTTTGTTAGAATAATATGAGTGTCAGTCTCCCTATTTATCTGTGCCCCTTGATAGAGAGTATGAGATGTAACAGTTGCCACTGAATGCTGCACTTTCAGCCCCTCTCACCAATTGCTTTCTTCCAAGGGTAGCCGGGCAGGCAGAAGCAGCCCCGTGGCGTGCACCCTCTCTTGGAGGCTTATGCAGTCTCTGCTTTGCTTCCAACACATTCCATATAGGGCACATTATACTTTTGTTATGGAGTAAATTCTATGCAGCTTTTTTTTTTCTTTTTTTTTTTAAACAGAGTCTCACTCTGTCACCAGGTGGGAATGCTTTGGTGTGATCTCGGCTCACTGCAACCTCTTAATCCCTGGTTCAAGTAATTCTCCTGCCTCAGCCTCCCAAGTAGTTGCCATTATAGGCACGTGCCACCACGCCCAGCTAAATTTTGTATTTTTAGTAGAGAAGGGGTTTCATCATGTTGGCCAGGACGGTATCAATCTCTTGACCTTGTGATCAGCCCGGCTTGGCCTCCCAAAGTGCTGGGATTACAGGCATGAGCCACCATACCTGGCCAGCTTTTAATCTCTTAAATCACTTGTTACTTTCTACTTTGTTCTATGGTTATTTGTGCACATGTTTTACTATTAGACTGTAAGATTTAGAAGACAGAGTTCATATTGATTTGTCTTTGTACACCAAAAAGTGAACAACAAAAACTATAATACATAAAAACTGTTCAATGAAAATATGGGGCACAGCTGAGAGACCCAAAGGACTTGACCTTTTCAAAGAAGACTTAGAAAATCCAGGCTATAGGGAAATACAGGCTGAATCAATCAAAAATTATGGAATTTAATGTGTATATGCTCACATGCATGCATGCACACATGTCAGAGGTGTGTTTAGAGGACCTTGTCTCTTTTCTGGGAAATAAGTTCCTAAAAGAAGACTTACTTGGAACTTAAATTCCTAAAACTAACTCAATGAGTAAGATAATCTCAGGAATAAGACATCACATTTTTGTAAACATCTTCACAATGCTGTTAGACAGATATCCTACTTCTTTGACAGCAAGGTTATAACGACCCCTCAGGTCCCCAGGCTCCCAGTCCACCGGCTATGCGGGACTTTATTCCTTCCAGAGTTCAGCTCCATGCTACTGGGAAGACACACAGACCTGTACTTCTGGAAGTCTCTGGGCTCGGGCTCGGATCTGGTGCTTCTCCCGGAGGTAAGTAGTGACCACATCAGGATTCAGCCAGGTGTTGTGAATCTGGACACCAATCCTCATCCCCCTGCTTGGGGCTATCCCATGATGCTCTGCTTCCAGGTAGTACTTGGCTCCACCCAACAGCTCCAACTTGGGAGTCTTCTGCTGCCAGGTCCCTTCATCTGTATTCTGCTCCCAGGAGTCAAACCAGTCAGCAGTGCCAACGCTGATGGAGGCCACTTTCACCTGTGCCCAAATAAGCATATCATGATCAACACTATGAAGCTTCCAGGCATCTCTTTCTCAAACACTAAGTGTCTGAACTGCTACTAACAAGAGAGTTTTGAACTGATCTGCCTTTTAACATATTAACCCAGTTACCTCAGCCCTGTGGTTATTTACACTTCTCCAGCTCTCTATCTATCTACCTGTCTATCTATCATCTCTTTCAATTGAGTAGTATTCAAATGAGACTAGATGGGCCATGTTCAGAGAAGGAAAAACCAACCTAAACCCTAGGATTACATGACACTATGGAGAAGGTAGTATTAAGCCCTTCAGAGACCTGGAATGACTTGATCACATCAAAATCTATGACATTTCTCCAACCAACTAGCAAACCAATTTCAGAGAAACATAGTAATAATTTGAGGAAAATATTGTGATTCTTTGTCAATGGCATAACTGCATTTTGGCTGCTATTAAAGGCATCTTATCTTTCAATGTTGATGGGGAATTCCTACATATAGCTGCCTACGTGGCCACCCAAAATTAGTGGAAAAGGCACAAGTTTTGGAGTCAGGTAAATTTGGGGTTGAATCCTGAATGTGCTTTTTTGCTATCCAAGTGGGTTGGGCACACAATCTTTCTTTTTTTCTTTCTTCTTCTTTTTTTTTTTTTTTTTTTTTGAGACAAGGTCTCACTCTGTTGCCCAGACTGGAGCGCAATGGCAGCCACGACTGCCCAAGGCTCAGGTGATCCTCCCGCCTCAGCCCCTCAAGTAGTTGGGACTACAGGGATGCACCACCATGCCTGGCTAATTTTTGTGTTTTTAATAGAGACAGGATTTTATCATGTTGCCCAGGCTGGTCTCAAACTCCTGGGCTCAAGTGATCTGCCTGCCTCAGCCTCCCAAAGCACTAGGATTACAGGCATGAGCCATCACACCTGGCCCACACAATCTTTTTAAGCCTCAATTTCTTCATGTGGAAAAGATACATACACATGTCTTTAGATATATATGTGTATATACACACAAACACATACATAATATATATGCATATATACATACATTTTGCAGAGATGCAGTGAAAACTAGAGACAAGTTCTATAAAAGATGTAGCATAACATTTGGCTTATAGTGAGTGCTCAATAAATAGTAGGTTCACATTCAACCAAGTTCTTTTTCAACAATTAAAGTTCCTGATCATCCAATGGCATGTTAAAACTATCTGTAAAACAGAGAGCCTTAACTTTGATTCTTTCTTTCTGCATGGGTATAGGACTGCCAACAGAGAAAAGGAAAATAAGAAGACAGTGAATACCTTGGTCCTTGGTTCCTCTGACCAACTGAAATGCAAGGAAGCTTGGCTGTCTGCCTGAATCCAGAAAGTGTAATTATTTGTCTCTGGAGCCACAAAGAACCCGCTGAGCCGTGCTCTGTAAAGCGGAAGAACATAGAGTCAAGCAAGAGTAACCAAGGCCTGAATCACTGAACCAACAAATAGCTGCCCTTGTACTTTGTCATCTTTTATGGTAATGAAGAAGAACAACCTGATTCTTATGCCACATAATTGTCCAGAATATTCTAGAAAAAGATATAGTACCTGCCTAGTCTCAAGAGCCCAATACGTCTCTACACTGGACACAAATCCCCTTGCTGTTGTGTCATGTTTGGGAAAGTTGTAGCCACAGCACACAGCTATATGGAGACTTAGCTGATAAAACCACCTAACACAGCTACTGCAGGCCCTGGATCATGGTAGAAGCTCAATCTATAGTAAATATGATTCTTATTATTAGAAATGAAGACAGATTGCTTATCAGAGTTTGCTCTGAGCTTACCAGCAACCGCAACACCTGCAAAGAGTATTTTTCTAATTAAAAATATTATGATCCACAGATAAGAGTCAATTCAAAATGTCAAGAATTTCAAATTAAAACCCATCAAAGGCAGCTTTGAAGAAGATTACAGGCAATTTCATAAAACCTTTTTTAAAAGATCATATTTTTAATATTTAAATTCCAGCAATCTAATATTATAGGCAGACATAGTTAAGGAACTAGACTGCCCAAATAAATACCAACCAAGAATATTTTCTAATGATACTATTTTCTTAAATCTTCAGATGACCAATATAAAGATGTTTTTAAATTTTGCTTTAATGTATATACATTATCTTTATTTTTGAGAGAATTTCATACCTAAAACAGCTTCAAAAATAAGTATTTTAAAGATCCATCAGTATAATTACATAAACTTACCAATAAATAAATAAATATTCTAATTTTTAATTTAAAATTTTTAGATTTTAAAGAGATTAATGAGAGAGGGAATGGAGAATTAGTTACTACCTGACTTGTGGTTCCTCAAAATGGCAGTTAAAGGGACATACCCCACAAGACCTACTGTAGAAGTCAAAATGTTCTTTTGCCTTTTGGGGTAGGCTGACTCACTCCTTAACACTCCCAAATACACCAAATGTAGCTGAAAGATTTTCCTTTGAACATTATTAAATGATCATTAAAAACTATGATAAAGGTGAATTATTAGGTGCTACAATGGACCACAAATTAACTGCCACATTTTTGTTTATTTGTTTCTTTGTTTAAGGACGGAGTCTCACTCTGTTGCCCACACTGGAGTGCAGTGGTGTGATCATGGCTCACTGCAGCCCCTGACTCCTGAGCTCAAACAAATTCTCCACTTCAGCCTCTCAAGTAGCTAGGACTACAGGTGCACACCACCACACCTGGCTAATTTTTTATTTTTTACTTTTTAGAGACAGGGCCTAGTCTCAAACTCCTAGACGCCAGCAATCCTCCTGCCTCAGCCTCCCAAGTGGATGGGATTAAAGACTCAAGCCATAGCATCCAGCCTTAACTGCCACTTTAAAACCATAAACTCTTGGTTAAGTACCTAGTAAGCAAGGCTTCAGGAGACACTGCTCACAGATTACCAACCCTACTTGGCTTATTCAATGCCTAAAAATTCTCTAAGCTTTTCATTTCAAATTGAGTTGAAATCTATTAGATTGGTACAAAAATAATTGCAGTGTTTGCCATTACTTTCAATAGTAAAAACTGCAATTACTTTTCCACCAACCTAATAAAATGGTAAAATATTTGGAGGAGGTCACAGACTGGCTGAAATTCACACTCAGGAGTCACAGCCATCCTCTCTAAGAAGGATTTCAAAGGGAAAAGAGAGCCATCATTCAGTAAAGGATCCACCCTTCAACATATACACTGAGAACACACTAACGAAACAGTATGTCTAGGCAATTTTCAAGCTTTTATATTTTTAAGCTTACTTTAGAATACTGGAAATTTTGGCTCCATCCTTGAAGGGACTAAAAAGACTGAAGGAATTACACACTATTAAACGGAATATTAAAGTCATGATGCCATTACTACTACTGAAAACAATGTCTCACAGAACCCACAAGAGTTTCCCCTGCTCTACGAGGGCCATTGGGTTGACCTTCAGCACTGGAATGTTGTCCCTATAGTATGCTGCGGAGACTTTGCTCCCTTATGTACCCAAAGGGCATATTCTTGGATCTTTCTTTGGCGTCAGCCAGATGTCAGTTTTACCTCTTAACCATGTACCTAAAGCATGTTTTACCCTGCTGTTTTTCAAGTCTCCTAGCTCAGCTCAGTATTCTAGTTGATAATCATCTTCAAAACAGATTGTAAACTAAGTTGTGGAAAATACAAATTTTACATATTGATCAAAATTGGTCCCTGCACTAGCATGACCAACACTGAGAATACGGTCAAACTCTGTTGTTGTTGAATTGGCTGGTGTTATAAATTCCTGGAAATCTCGATGCCTTCCTTATCTGTCTCCTAGCCTCACCTATGTTAGTAAAGATGCTTTTGATGTGGACTCCCACTTTTCCTACAACATACCTGAAAGGTTGTCCTTCCTTTGACCAAAACCCAAATGGAGAACTGGCATTAGGGACAATCTGCCACCTGTACCCTGGGGTGGCTTCAGTCAGTTCCAATCCCTCAACAGCATCTCCAACTTCAAAAAGAAGCCCTCGATTGCCTGTAAGACATGTAGACGTCATAAACATTACAGGGCACACCTTCCCAAATTGGGGAACTACTTTATTTCAAATTACAAGGTGAAAGATGACCCAGATGCTACCTGTACAGGTGAGTCAACCTAGAGCCAGACAGAGTAGTTATATGCAAGGTTCTGTAGTTAATATGAAATACAAATGTTCTGGAAAGCAGTAAACATTCCCTGGGGTAGGAGTTAGCCTTTTTAGCAAGAGTGCCTAGAGAAGAGAACCAAGTCCTGGAGAAAATGTGAATGAGCAAACAGAAACTGAGGCTGAATAAAAGGAGGACAGTGTGATTGCGTGCTTGTGACGTGGCTTGCTTTTGTGCTTCCCAAAGCCGGAAGTGGGCTTCAGTATCTTTTAAGGCCCAGTTCAGCAGGGAAATTCAATTCTCTGAAGTCCTTTTTTTCCCATAACATTGGCAATCCTTAAGTTTCTCAAGTGTCATGGCCTCAATTTGTGGACCTGCACACAGAGCCAAATATGTGTCATGCTGCTATTATGTGACATTTTAAATGATATCGTATTAATTTATATTTTGTATTAAGCAAACTCCGAGGCCAAAGGCACAGGTACAATCAATATTGAATACTAACTTGAGCTAAGGGTAAAACTCTGGAATCACAGCAGAAGTGTAGCTTTGAGCAAATTCCTTGATGTCCTTGTATCTTCATTTTTCTCATGCATCAAAATGGGACCAATAATAAAATAGCAATAATACAGTAGGACTAAGGGAAAATATATACTCCAAGAGCCTGAAATACGGTAAGTGCTCAATAAAGGTAATTATGGTAATTATTATTTTAAACTAATACTGTTGTTCCTCAATAACTCCTAAAAGGGAGAGGTGGATAAGGAATAAACAGAAAAGTAAGAGCATATTTTGAAAATATTACTTTAAACCAGGATTTCTCAACCTCAGCACTATTGATATTTTAGGCTGGGTAACTGTTGTGAGGGCGTGTCCTATGCATTGCAGAATGTCTAGCAGCCTTCCTGGCCTCTGCCCACTAGATATCAGTATCATCACCACCACCACCACTTCCGGTCTAACAGCCAAACACGTTTCCACACATTACTACATGTCCCCTGAGGGGCAACATTGCCCCTGGTTGAAAACAACTGGTTTCCGTAGTAATTTGCCCAGCTTCTGTGGAAGAAACTTCAAAAGCCCTTCATAAAGGACATCACTAACTGTCAAAACCAGCTGCATTCAGGAAATTATCCTACCACTACCCAAGTAGCTAAAGCAGGAAATACTCAAAAAGGGAGCAGACTCTCTATTTCCTGACAGGAAACACACATTATCTCGATTACTTGTTTCAGTAGTTTTGTTTCCTTGGATGGGAGCGTTCACTGAGTAAAAACTGTAGATCTGGGAGCTGGAGAATTCTCAAGCCAAAACTTTGCATGCATTTTCATACCTGAATGCCCTTTCTTTAGAAAGGTTTTTTTCCCCTGCTGGGCAACTTTCCTTGTAGGTACTGTGCCTCTAGAGTTGACTCTTGCTGCCTGGAGTTTAACCATTAAGTCAGCCTGTGGTTCTGAGCTGGGTAACGCACCAACTGCCCTTCATCCCTGACTACACTTGAGTCTTCAGTTCTAATGCTCAGCAGAAAAGCGTTCCAGTATTGTGCTCTTAATTTGCTGCTGTGGGGTGGACACTTTAAACAGAGAAGGACATCTGGAAGCTGCCTTGTCTCCTCCATTTCTGCCCACTTCAGGCATAACCTGGTGGCAACATCACAATACATCCCTGTTTCTCAAAGCAGCAGACAGATGCCCACAGGGGAGAAAAATTCATATTTAAATACATCCCATTGTGCCCCACTCTCTGGCCTTGTCTAATGCTGTTGTTTTGAGCATAGCCGAGCACACTCTAATGCTCCTATCTTCTTAGCCAGTGGACACGCAACTGACCCATTGAATGAAGGCGGGCAGTTTGGGGGTTTCCTCCAGTAGCTATAACAATATCTTGAGGGCAGTTATGCTTTCTAGACCATGGTCTCTTCTGGACACCACTGGCCATACAGCCGGCTGGGGCTAGAAGTGCAGTGTCACTAAGCACCTGAATAAAACTAAGAGCCTTCCTGAAAGGAGAGCCTTGACAATGGTATCGTGGACCCAGGGCTCACTGAGTTAGCGGGTCATATAGACGAGACAGAATTCAAACCCTTTTATTTCTACTCATCAGCCCCTCGCGATTAAAGATATATAGAGTTTATTGAACAGCCCTGGTGGCTTCCTTACCTGGCTGAGGGGTGGTGAGCCTCGCATCTTTACCTGGAGCCCGAGTGGTGCACTCAATCTTCTTGGGAGACACGTGTCTAATATCACATGGAATGCCTAAAGGGAATTAAAGAAATTTATGTATGTGTGTGTATATGTGTGTATAGGTATACACATATACCTATTATACACATATACACATATATATGTGAATTGCATATATACACACACACACACATACAGAGAGAGAGAGAGAGGCAGTGGGGAGATGTGATGGCAAGACCAGACTGAAGTAGACAGGCTCCTATTCTAAGACAAAGGGCTGGGTGTAGATGGGATAGCAAAAGTTGTCACCCCAATTGAAGGAGAAAAGAGAGATTGCAGAGCAGCAGAGCGTAGGGCAGCTTGAAGTATTCAGAAGGAAAGCCATGCAATGAAGTGCTCTTCATTGAGGATGTACTGAACCACTTGGCTGAGCATGGGAGATAAGTGTGACATAACAGTGTGAGGACACGCTTGGTGTCAGCGACTACAGAAGCATCCCACCTACTACAGGACCTGGCAGAGCAAAAGGCTCTAGATAGGTCCACAGAAGGGTTTGCCAAGTTTGGGGTGCGGGTGATTTCCGGAATAATCTGTATAGCAAATGCCCACCCACTCCTGCTTGTCTATATCAAGATAGTTAACAAGGGAGAGCGAAGAGAGGGGCTGTTTTTAGTAGGAGTAAACCTTTGCTAAGAAGCAGCTATATTTCTTTCTTTCTCTTCACTCACAAGATGGGGCACCTGAGGGAATTGCCTATGCATTGTGAGTGTGTGTGCAAGACATTCTGTTCCTCTGACCCATGTACTGCAGGATTGAAATCCTACCTGTTCTCAACCAAACACATGACTTATCAAACATGATAAGTCAGAAGGGGCAAAGCTTGCTTCCTCCTGTATCCTTCATGCCATACAGACATATAATCTCCTAGGGCATCTAAAATTATGAACTATTTTCAGCCATTTCAACATAGTTACCTGCAATGGTAACCTGGGCAGAATTGTCAAAGAAGTCTCCTGTAATTGTGATGTCTGTTCTTCCCCCAAGGCTCCCAGTTTCTGGAAACACAGATAATATTTCTGCAAGAGTTTAAAAAAAAAAAGTAAGCTTCCAAATATAGATCAGAATATGACCCAGATAATAATAATAGGATACATTAATAATTTATTTCTTACTTTAACTTTCTAAGTTCAGCAACAGTTGAAATTTTTTCTAGTAGTAACTGTTTAAAAATGCACATAATAAGAAAAAGATCAGAAGTATATATTATCCAGGATCAATATTTTCAAATTGGAAGGGGAAATGTGGAGTCATTCATGGTATCAGCAAAAGCCCCTAGGTACCACGATGTTTTCTTAGAAAATCTGCCTCCTGACCTCAAGGACAATATTGACAAGTCAGGGAACAATAAGTTACAGCACAAGGAGGAATCAACTTTGAGTACACTGGGAAAGGCTTCAGTTCACCCACAAGAATCTGTAATTCTCTCTAAGCAGGAGAATGAATTTCACTGTCTTTAGGACCCTCCCATTCTTCCCCATACTGAATGCTCCTTCCCCACATGCACCTCACACCTCATACCCAGTTCTTTCATGCTGCTCCTGATTGTTTAAAACTGCCTACGGTGGCCAGGTGTGGTGGCTCAGGCCTGTAATCCCAGAAGTTTGGGAGGCTGAAGCGGGTGGCAGGTGGATCAACTGAGGTCAGGATTTCGAGACCAACCTGACCGATATGGTGAAACCCCGTCTCTACTAAAAATACAAAAATTAGCCGGGTGTCGTGGTGTGCACCTGTAATCCCAGCTACTTGGGAGGCTGAGACAGGAGAATTGCTTGAACCCAGGAGACGGAGGTTGCACTGAGCTGAGATGGCGCCACTGCACTCCAGCCTGAGTGACAGAGCGAGACCCTGTCTCAAGAAAAAATAAAAGAAAAAAGAAAAAAAAAGAAATTGCCTGCAGTAATATGACACATAGTCCCCAGAATTTAGCTTTATCTCATTCTTTCCTCTCCGTTATCAAGCTTTGACATTTCTAAGATTCATTCCCTCCAGAGAAAAGAGGAGTTACATTTTGTATAAACTGAAGGTACAAAGGCTAATGATGAATGGTTACCACTGAAAAATAGACATTTTAGGAGGTTATTTTATAATGCTTTTTCCCATGTGACAAAGCAGAGGAGACATATGGAGGCAAAGATTGATCCCTTACAGTCAGATACCAAAATTCACCGCTAATCATAATAACCCCCTGCTTTTAACTTACTATTTTAAAATTTCATTTTTTTTACACTAGCACTGGAATTTTGTATTAGCTTTACGTAGAGATTAACACATTCTTTTGTCATGCATTCAAAATTACACAGATCAAAGACAAAACAATTTATGAAGTTCTTAAACTTTTAACATAGTTGTAGATATTTGATAATTTTTTCAACATTCACAGAGCACCTATTATATGGTATACTAGGGATATAAAGATGAATACGAAATAGTTCTTGTCCTCAAGAAGATCAGCATCGTAAAGCAGGTGTGCAAAACTATCATTTAATACCTTGGGTTGGAGAAATGAGAGAGTATGTGAAAGAATGAGAAGTTTAGGAGTAGGATGGGAGTATTGAGGTGTAGAAGAAAATGTTTAGAAATGACACTAATCTGAGTCTTAAAGGATGAACTAGAAGTGGCCTAGCAAAGAGGAGAAGGAGAGGGCATTTAAAACGAAAGATAGCCTGAGTGTGGAGGGAAGAAATTGCACAGTGCCTGCAAGTGTTGCTGGAGTGAGAGAGAGAGAGAGAGAGAGAGAGAGAGAGAGAGAGAGAGAGAGAGAGAGAGAGAGAGCGAGCTGGAGAAACAGACAAGGAGGACGTCAGAAGTTTGGCCCATTTCCAGTAGGGGATAGCAAGCCATCAGAGGATGGTGAGTAGGTGGGAACCATGCATCAGACATATGCTTGATGTAGAGAATGTCGGGGAGGGGCTTGAAGGGGCAGAGGGCAAGTCGGGGCCTCTAGAAACCACTACAGCATGTAACACAAGAGGTGATGGGGTCCAGAAACAGACAGCTGCTGTACAGATACATCATAAATAAGAGATAAAAACTGGCAGAAATTGTGACTGAACGGATATGGAAAGGAGGAGGAAAGAGAAATCTTGGATGAATTCCAAGATTCTTGCTCCTCTACCTCTTTAGACGACTTTTAGAATAAGAAGGATAAGTACCGCTTTGTCCATTTTAGAGATGCTTAATTGAGGCTCAGAAAGCTTAAAAGGCTTAACCACGCTCAACTAATGATTGAATGTCAGCCCCTGAGGAGCTCAGCCCAGGGCTCTTCATGGCTGTCCATACCCTCTCTTCCTACAGCCTCCTCTGCTGTGAAGAAGTTCTGGCCTGTGAGTCCTGATCCCAAGAAGACACTGGCCCTGGAAATGTAAAAGCACTGTGTCGTCAGGGATACCTGTCAGCCTGTCAATCATTCCAGGGTTTGACAGTGATGGGCAAGCTCACAGAAACCTTGGAGTGGAGTGGCAAGACGAGTGTACTTCCCACCGTATGTTGGCTATGGACATAAGATTTGGAATTGGAACTAAATGTTCTAGCAGTAAAACCTTTGGCTTTGGACAAGATGCTTTGTTTATCTGAGTCTGTTTCCTCATCTGTAAAATGGGGCTAATGTTAATCCATCTCGTAGTTCAGTGAAATCAATATTGAGATTTTATGTAAAGCACTTAACAAGGTCTGACATTCTTCCTGTAGCAGCTATCACTGTCACTATCACCTTGGGCGCTTCTTCAAACTTACCCCAAACAGACGAGTTATACTGTTTAAAGAAAGGAAAAATCAGGGTGAAAATTCAGCTGTTGCAGGACTAGGCTATCTAGAGAGCAAATGACATTTGCTCCATGGCCTGCGAGTTATCTTGCACTTTTGACAAAGGTAGATTTTGATTGCTTCCGGAATCTGAACCTACCTCACACAATTCTCCAGTGGCTGTGTGACTGTATTCCATTCTAGAATCTAAGTATTCTTTAGTAGCCAGCTTTCTACTACCAAATTGAGTTCACAATTCCATGCAAGCTTCCATTTTTCACATTCTTTTTTTTTTAGTATGAGGGTTTACTCATCAGATGGTAACAGAATAGCTTAATGTCAATATTAGTCATAAATTGTTGAATGAATGTTCAGAGACGGATGTTGAAGTAACTGAAAAGATGTGCTTTAAGAGTTTTTAAGTGCCACCTTTTTTCTTTTACTTTCAGAACATAGAATAAGGCAAGACTCTCCTTTCTTTTATTCAGTTTATATCCATAGACTTTGTATAGAAGTATATTATCAAGATTCTTTTAATATATTAACTAAACCTGACATGGATATAAGCAATTTAACCTCAACCAAAATCACAAGGCTGTCTATGATTGTAGGGATTGCTTTGGGTGTTAATGGTCATCAAGAAATGGCCAAAAGACAGGGAAGGAGGGGCCAACTTTGTAAAGGCGAATAGTACCTGAGTGTGTCTGGTATAGGAAAAGGTCCTGTTTAGCACTGATCAGCCATGCCTTCTTGTGGATCATTGACCTTCGAAAAAGACAAAGTTCTGTTTTGAATGAAAATATCATCTGGGATTCCTTTTTTTTTTTAGTTGGCTGCCTGAAAGGAAGATTAGGATCTTCCTTCTATCGATCTTCAGAACAGTTGAAATAGCAGCTCCCTTGGATGACTAGAGAACAATACCACTGGGACAAAGTTGTTTTCTGATATGTAAAATTATCATATGGGAATAACGCCTGCTTCATAGAGTGCCACAAATGTTCAATGAAATGATGAGTGTGAAAGGGCCTAGTCCTTCGTTGGCCTATAATCAATACTCAATAGACATTAATTTTATTTCTTCCAAAATGAGAATGAGAGAAAGTCTCCATACTTTGGGCTGTAGAGCTATATATAATTGCCACTGTCATTACAATGCAATTATTATCAACTAGACCCTGCACTTTTAACAGAAACACTTGTCAAATTAGATAGGGGCAAAATGTAAGGTAAGGATTCAGAAATCCAGGATCCTGATTTGTCACTTCAAAGTGTGATGAAATGTGGACCCCTTCCCTTTTGAAGAAGGCACTTCCTGGATGGTACAATGTATTTCATGAAACCATGTTCCTTATAAGATACTTGTGACAGTTTTCAACCTACAGTACTTGGAAATTACTTAAGATTTAATTTCCAAAATTCTGCACCACCACCATATCGAAACACACATTGCCTACAGATTAGTGACAAGGACACAATTTTTTTCACCGAAGTAAAAAAAGTTAAGGAGGTACATGTGGTGTCATGATACTATTCTGTTTGTATATGTTTAAAATTTGCCATCATAAAAAGATAAAGTAAGCAAGATGAGAGAGATAGATAATACAAAATGAAGACAAATTTGCCTATTTCTATACCCAGTTACTTACTTTCCTTTATTAAATACTGAGAAGCTAACATTCTGGGAGCCTGTAACACAAAGAAACACACATTAACTCAGGAATCTGCATGAATCTTCTGGGCCAGGCCATTGCTTTCATAAGCCCAAAGACTCCAACATCATCAAATTACCACCCAAACCTGTAATTTATTTACCCCCCGCCACCAAAACAACACCTCATAAGCTTAGCATCATTAGCAATGTGGCCTTCTAGCAATAAAAGGGCAAATGTAGTATTGCATAGCAGGGAAGAGCCCAGCCTTGGAGTTAGATGGAGCACTATTTAAATACTGATCTACTGGTAACTAACTTCAATGTTTCTCACCTGCAAAGCCAAAATAATCCCACCAACTTCACAGGTGTGTGAGCATTAAATAAGTTTCTATATGAGCTGTTTCATATACTAGTGTTTTCCAGGGAATTCTTAACAAATAGTAATTACTGTTATTATTATTATCCTCATGTGAACCAATCTTGCAATTGTTTTTGTCTGGACACAGAGAAAGAAATGGACAAGACTTTAAAATTATGTTACTTCTCTAACAGACCGATGTAATCGCCTTCCACATGGCACTGCAGAGTCCCAAGACCATGGTCCTCCTGGATAAGATAACTAAGGAAAAGACAAACGGAGGTAAGAATGACCAGACAACTCACCACCAGAAGATCTGACTCTTTAACCAGGAAAGTAGAAAGCAAAAGGAAAACAAATTTGCCAGAGAAAATGGTAGGTACTGAAGGTATAATGAGTTCATTAGGGCAAATGCTTAGGGTATTACTAACTAGTGTATATATAGGGTAATACTAGTTAGTAATACCCTAAGCATTTGCCCTAGTACTAACTAGTATTACCCTAAGCATTTGGTCCTTTCTTTTCAAATGTGTCATATGACAAGTATAACAAAGCCTTTCTTTTTAAAAAATCTGTTATCAAGTATGAACCCCATAAAGGACAATTCTGACCAAACAAAATGCAGACACAAGGAAGACTACACACAAGTGTAGAATTTGCCTCTACTATACACCAGTCTGAAAAAGTGAAACCATAGAGTGTCATTCTTGTAATGACCTCAAAAGAAGGGCAACCCACCCTGTCCAGAGTGAAGTAAAAATACAGTAAAACGTTGGGTATTTAAACTGGAGAGTGTAGAAACTTATTCCTAAATTTGTAAGTTATTTCTACCTTTGGCTAGTCACTGAAGTATAGTGGTTAAGATCATGAACTCTGGGGGCTGATTAGTTAGACAAGGTTCAAATCCCAGGTCTGCCACTTGCTCTCTGTGAGACCTTGTGCAAGTTACTTAACTTCTCTGTTTCTCAAATTCCTCATCTATAATGTGAGACTAGTAATCATACATATTCCCAAGATTATTGGGTGACTTCAATGTAAATCATTCAAGCAGAACTTGGCCTATAGTAAGCCCCTAACAAGTATTAGCTACGTGTTTTCAAGGAAGGTTTTTGGCATCCACTTCAATATGCACTTTGAATCAATCCCTGTGTCTTTTTCAGTAGTCTAAAGATAAGGCAGTAAATAGCTATGTGTGATTTATATTTTAAAAAAACAGATATGTGGTGAGTGGGTAGAGAAAGATAGAGAGAGTGTGTGTGTTGTATCCATGTGGAAGAACTTACAAGCATATGCATTGGCAAGATAAATAAGACACTCACCAGCTTCCCGTCTGCCTATTTACAAGAGAGCAAGGAGTAACCCATTTGTCTCCTTGAGCTTCCAAGATCACTGGGCTGGATTTTTAAAAAAAAGAAAAAAGGGAAAACAAAAGACAAGGGATAATTGTGCAATGCTCCCAATAAACATTCCTCAAAAAACTCAGAGGAAACATGGCTATGAACATTCTCCTCTGGATTTTTCTGCACTATTGCAGGTGGCTAAAGGCGGATGTCAAGTCAAATTCTCAGCAAAGAGTAGGGGTGCACTCATGGCTCATGCTTTCACACTAAACAGAAAATATTTCTCCCTTCCCAAAAAACCTTCATCATCTCCACACTGGCCATATCATCTCCACACTGGCTATATTGGTTCTACACAGAGATAATATTGCATTTATACCTTTATTCCCCCTTTCAAAGACTGTATCCCAGACAAAGGCTGGGATGAGACCAACTAGCAAATGTGGCACATTCCCAAGGATGTAGTAGGAGTTTCTAACCCCCACAACAAGAGCAGTTTTCTAGTAAGGTAGGTTGACCATTGCTTAATGCCAGAAATGTAAATCCTGAGAGTAATCAGATCATGTTCTCTTCAACTAGGGCAAAATCAGACAAATGGAATAGAACAGAAGAGGATGCCCCCAACCCATCCCGAGTGAAGGAAAAATTAGACACCATGTATAGAATCTATGCAGCTGAGCACATAGTAAGATTATTTTCCTTCTACCTTATAAATCCTCAGTACAGTAGCTTCATTTGTTGAATGATTACAGTTGCTTAGAGCTTCCTACAGCCTCTACAATTTCAACACTTTTTGTCTTGTTCTCCTCTCTCTCTAGTGTGGATGATTTAATAGCAACACTTTCCACCACATCTCCAGTGACGAAAGTCATGTTGACATCCTAATCATTCCCAGAAAACATTAAAAGCTCTATGGCTTTTAGTACCTGTGTCCATGTTTTCCTCTGATCCCACTAATACAATTTTTAAAGCACAAATGGATAACAACCAAATAAGAAAGTTATAATGGGCTTTTGGGTTTACACATCATTTTATAAAGAATCTATTTCAGCCTCAGAAACAAAGGAAGGAAGAGTGAGAATTCAAAAAGAAAATCCACAGATGCAATTACAGTTCATTTCACACTGAGCCCAGAGTGACTAGTTGTCAGTAAATAAATGGACCAACTTAATCGACCAGTTGCAATTACATTAACAAAGTTTGCTGAAGCCCAGCTCATGAGGTACCATAAACTGCAAAGAGAGGAAAATAGCAATTCTGTGCCAACTGCTTACAATTTATTGCCATCAGGGAAGCTGGTCCCAGGAAGCCGTGCAGCATGTATGTAACTAGTTAAACACAAAAACAAACACACGCTTACCTATCAATGTACTCAGCATCAAAATCAAAAGTTTCCAATCTTCCGGTCATAATCCAGCCATATACATGTATTAGTTTTCCTGTTTGAAGAAGCAATTTTCTTTTAATTTAATGGACTCAGCTCAAACTCAATGTATAATTTAAAAAACATGTTTCTTTTTGGTTACATATACTCAATATGGCAAAGCAGGTCATGACCCAGAAAATTAATGCTTTTAATAAATTGTACAACAGTAAGGTCAAGGGTATGATTTAGTGATAAATATTATACAATATAAAAGCTAAAATAAGCTATTGTTTCCATCATAGACTTAATCATCTATGCATGGAGCACAGAAGGAATAATGGGTCTTCTTCACAGTCTCAGAAAGTGTGAACGTTTCCGAAAGAAGGGGCTCGTCTCCACACACTGCCCTGTTCCATTCTTTTGGCTCTGTGGAGACCATCCATCCAACATGAGATTTAAGAACAATGTGACTTGGGTGCTCCAGGCTTCATGAGACTTTCCTCTGGGCACTTGCTAAAATGAACATGTGATATGAAGAGGCTTATATCACACAATCTGATGGGTCTTCAGGGATCCCAAGTATATGCCTTCCAAATAATTAGAATATTTAACCGTGTCTACTTAAACTATCACAGGCAATGTTTAGAGGCGACAGAATGTTGGTTAGTGAGATAAACCTCAAGGAATAGAAGAGAAAAGGGTACTGAGGGACTAATGAGGTCATGAAATCCAGAAAACTGAGCCTCTTCATAGACATTGAAGGCCACCAAAGAATGCGACCAAAAAGATGTTCCCTTCATACTGCACTTGTGTGTTATTAATAAGTCACTTTCATCTGCAGTCATTGAATGACTCTCACTAAAATAATAGAAACCTTTTGGAAGGTATTACAGCCACCATTTTGTAGGTGCATGGGTAGAATGACCTAATGTCAGGCAAAGGTCACAGAGTTGGCAGAAATCCAGAGTCTCAAGTTTCCTGTTACTGCTAAAAAAAATTCTGGCAGAATAATTCTAATTTTAATAGGGCTAAATGATCGATTCCCTAGCCTTGGTGAGTATGACTTCTAGCTTTGACAGGCACAGTTTTAAAACTAACAAAAGGGGCCGGGCGCGGTGGCTCACGCCTGTAATCCCAGCACTTTGGGAGGCCGAGGCGGGTGGATCACAAGGTCAGGAGATCGAAACCACAGTGAAACCCCGTCTCTACTAAAAATACAAAAAAAAAAAAATTAGCTGGGCGCGGTGGCGGGTGCCTGTAGTCCCAGCTACTCAGGAGGCTGAGGCAGGAGAATGGCGTGAACCCGGGAGGCGGAGCTTGCGGTGAGCTGAGATCCAGCCACTACACTCCAGCCTGGGCGACAGAGCGAGACTCTGTCTCAAAAAAAAAAAAAAAAAAAAAAAAAAAACTAACAAAAGGTTGTAGAAATTAGGAATTTCTGTGGGTTTTTGTTTTGTTTCTAAACAAAAATGGCCAACAGAGGCTGACAAATGGCCACACACCAGAGCACGGTGCTGGGGGATTCCATGTCGTAGTGAACGACTGCTAACCACGTATACAAACCCAACTGCTCAGAAAGCATCACCCCTCTTGTCCCTACCACCTCCCCCATCTCCCTGGCTGCTACAATGGGCAGTCTTCTCAAATGAAATGAGAGTATTCATCTGGAAAGTGATTATAAAGATGCAGTTGTATGGATCCTGCCCAGACCACTCCAACCCAGCCAGCCACCAATCCTTTCCCCAGAAGGTGGAAGAGACATGGAGCAGAACTCCAGCTTGGTGAGAGAAACGGGCTTGGCAGATCTGGGTACCAGCTGACATTCCATTTCACACCTCTAACGGCCGGCTGCTTCCTCATCCCTCATCCTAACAAGACTTCTGCTATCTAAACAGGAGTTTCTAACACCAGAGCAGCAGGGACCCAAATGACTGCACTTGATTTTCACAGACCACATCCCTCTTTCATAAAATATCAGGTCCTGATTATTCAGACAAATGAAAAGGAACAGATCTGTGAAAAACCCACACGAGTAAGAGCATGCCAAATTCACATTCTCTGAAATATAATTTAAATTCACTCATACATAATCTGTGTCTATACACACAAACATAGAATATATAAAACGTTTTTCAATAACTTAGATCTTCATTCTGACATGCTTGAGAAGTTAAGCCAATCAAAACAACAAGATCCATCTATGCATTTAGACACAACTATAATAAAAATTCAGCAACTTTTTAGCACACTCATACCATTTTGGAAACCCTAACAAGTGGAAAACCTTAAATAAAGGCAGGAATTTGGCAGGAATCAGACAGCAAATTATGTATAATCCTAGCTGTGTTTACTACTTAGTTTTAAGGCAGATTTAGCAATCCCTGAATCTACTTCTCAGTTGCAATCCCTTCTTTTATGTAAATCCCCCAGCTTTATATAATCTTCTTTTCTATCCTCCTGGCTTTTATATATCTGTGTGCTCTCTAACTTTATAAACAAAATCCCCAGACGAAGACTAAAGTTAACGACAAAATGGTGGATATATGGGCCACTCTGGATTCTGGCTGTCTGGTTCAAATCTCAGCTGTGGTATTTATTATCTGTATGACTTTTGGCAAATTTCTTAACCTTTTGCTACCTCATTTCTTCATCTGCAAAATGGGAATAAAAATAGTTCTTCTGTTATCAGGTTTTTGTGAGGATCTAGTGAGACATCTGAAGAGCTTAGACTGGATCCTGGCACACAGTTTAATAAAGGTTTATTATTATGTGAATGATTATAAAGTTAAAAGCAAGGATGACTCCTCTTTCCTCCAGTCTCCAACATCAACTCGTTTGATTTTGCTGTCCTCTTTTTCTTTTCATGTTTGCATTCCTTTTGTTATCAGTGAAGTAACAGAGCAAAAGTGCCCAGAAGTAAAACCAAAGCACGTTAAAAATGAACCAGAGGTTGACTCTTATTTTCAAAACAGCATCAAAGAAGAAGCCAAATTTTCCCACTCATAAAAACCACTCACCTAGGTTTGCAACAAGCTTTGGCAAAGAGATTCACAATTATTCCCGTTTTAATAGAAGATTTCTTACCTGGAACTCCACTTGGCGGATAAACTTGGTGAACGATGGGTGTCTGCGCCTTGGAAAACTGTTTAGAAAATAGTACCACAAGCGAGCATGTCATTAAAACATTCACAAACACAGAAGGCACAAGCCATTCCTCAGACAGCATTACTTGAAGGTAATAAATTGTTACATTTCCTTGTGTCACCCTCACATCTTTCTAGTTCTTTTTATCCTTGTAATATTTCTATGAAACAGAAATGATGGATATTATCATATTTCTCCTATAGATGAAGTAGAGGTAATTTGATTAAGGTTACATAGCCCTCTATTCTGTACCATATTGTCCTAACCTTGACAAGCCTATTTCCACCTGCCCACCTTCCACACCCAAGAACACATTTTACTAGAAAGAAAGGTAGACAGGTCTTTGTGCAGAACGTCAGTCTTTTAATTCCATTGTTGTAATTTGATGTTTTGAGGCCTTGAAGATTTTGATTTTTCTAGAAAAGAATGCACTTGTTTAATTGGATCAACACTTAAATCATTAACAGCCAGCACCTTGGTAGGTATCGGTAAGCTACAAAAAATGAGAAGCTGGATAGGTACACAACTGAGGCGCTTACTGGAGAAGTGGAAGGTACCTGCTGTGAGGAAAATGACTCAAAAGATTCAAGGAATAGGAAGCAACATTCTTCTTCAAGAAGGAGGAAAGCAGCATCAATGGGAGCAGTGGGATCCTGAGAAAGCCTGGCAGTGGCACTCCAAATCATCTTACAATGCCCCCTGTCCCCAAAGCACACCCTCTGCTGACCACAAGCTCCATAAAGGCAGGGACAATGCCCGACTGAGTCTCTGCTGTGTCTCTGTGCATAGGCTAGTATGTAGACGACATTCGAATTTTTGTGAATGGATAGAGTTGCCCAATTTGGGATAACTGATATACTGCCTGGAAGAAGAGGTGAGAATGAAACAATCTCAGGAACTCCATCTCACCTGTAGGCATCTGGGTTAATCTAAGGTTAGTGCACTACTCCATCAGGAAATCGCACCAGGGCCAATGTGATGGACTGGCCAGACCAAGGCTTGACCTGTGAGCCAATGACTTACCTAGGAAGAGACCTAGTCTCCTCCTCCCGCCCCCTCCCCCAACCCCGTCTAGATGCCTAGACTACCACCATTCCATACAACCTACAGTGCTTCCCATTTGCAAAACAAATTACAGCAGCAAATTGTTTTCTTTGGTCTTCTTCCAGAACCTCAGGAGTCCCAGAGAGAATATCACCAAAGAATAACTCAGTTGTTAATCAACAGCCCTAATCAGACATTGAGAATCAACAGACATTTCAACAAAGCTGATGGTGGCTTGCCAGGCATAGGTTTTAAGTATTGATCCATATGCTGTACAGTCTGCCATGAAGGCTAGTTTCCTCACTTTCTAAAGGAAAGGGTTAGAAAATAATTCACAGAAAATATGTGCTGTCAGGGGGTCAGAATAACAATGTTGTTACTTCACAGCTTGGGAACTGGCTCAGATCCCACCAAAAGATAAAGATTAATACAGTTACACACACACCTGCCAAACATTCAGTCCCCACCCCAGCCTCCTAGCCAACCACTGCCCCTAGGCCTTCATACCAACATTATTTCAACTGGACTATATCATAGGAGCCTAGTGAAGTACAGTAGTGGTTATTGACCTATCTCACCGATGTTTAGAAGCTGAGGCAGCTGGAACAACTGAGTCCAAACCAAATAAGGAAGCATATCTCTCTATTTCAACCTGAAATCTAAGAACCAGCACTCAGTCTGTAATCCTTCTACCAGACTTCCATGGGAAACAGAGCAACCCCTTTATTACTCCCTCCCAGCACCTGAGATTGTGGTGAGGCAGCCTTGAGGTTAAACCTCAAACAGGGCTTCACTTGTGATTCTCTCTGAGCTGACACAACGTAACATGGTACATTTCTAAGAGAAACAGGCCCCTGGTCACCCACCGGGCTAGAGACATGACGAAGTGAAAAATTAATGAGCTTCCAAATCAAGCTTCCCGCATGCTGATCCTCGGGACCCAGTGTGGTCAGTAGAAGCAAGAGAGGGGAGAGGAAATGCAGCAGATTAGGATGAGAAAGCTGCAGCCACCAGCTGTGTGATCAACCTTCTGTGAGTTATTCAAACTTGTCAGCTCCCACAGCAGGCCCTTTGCAGTGAACTGGCAAGATGGGATTAATTTTTAATACTCATGGTTCCCCAGTCCCAGTCCCAAAACAAAGAGACATGCCGTGTTTTATTTAGCTTGGAATGCCTCTCATTAACTGCATCCCCTGGTGATTTTTCATCAACTTGCCAAGATAGTTGAACCACTGATGGACTTGTTTTCTTTCATGTGCAATTTTAGGAAGTGTTTCTCTTATTTCCCCCCCTCGTTCCTAACCAATCTTTTAATAAGCAGGAAAACTACCATCTGGGGTGAAAAGGATCATGGTGATTAAGAAGCATGCTTGGACTTCTCTCTTCTGTTATGTTCCCTGAGACAGGATAGAGGTGGTGGTGCGGCTCTTAGTAAGAAAGAATGATATAATGTTTTTTCTTTCTGCTGCATATGTGCAAAAGCAAAATTCCAGAAAACAAGATTCTCTTGGATTAAGAAACAAGTTACTAAATGTGAAGCAACAGCAAATTTCAAATTTCAAAAACAAATAGCCTATATGGAACACGGATCGTAGGAGAGACGAATTTACAAGGTGAAGCCTTATTCTGAGGGAGCATTCATTAGTGACTGCATTGTATGTTTTGAAACAGCTTTAAACAGAGGTACCCCATGTGAAGTGCAACCACATCGACAGAAGTACTGCCAAATCTCTGCCTTTCACAAACCGTCTAGGACTTACCTTTTCAGAGATCATTTAAAACTAATCCGAAATGGACAATAGACTGAACCAAATATAAATGAACTCCCAGTATAGGTATCAAGGCTGCAAAATAAGACAGGCATGGCTTCCTAAAGTCTCTCTCTCTCTCTCTACTTCCTTTTTGATCTCCCCCAGCATGAAGGAGAATTCAAACAGCAAATGCCCTTTTGGTTCAGTGTTGGAAAGACTTAACAGAAATATACCAGGAAGCAGGGAGAGAGGTAGAAATTGGGTCTCCTCACCAAGAAATGTGGGTCCTTGAGTGTCTTCACCATGCTGAGACTCAGCATGATCCGAGCTGTAAAATGAAACACTGATGCACAAAGGTAATCTTGGTGGCCCCTCTATGGGCTTGTGTTTAGATGAGAATTTAGAGTCAGATGCAAGTTCAAGTCTTGGTTCTGCCAGTTACTACCTGATAACATGGGCAAATTATTTAATCTCCCTGAGCCTCAGATTGTTCATTTGTAAAAACAAGACAGTGAATAGCTACCCCATAAAATTGTGAGCATTGAATTAGACAACGTACATAAAACATTTAGCTAAAGGCTGACATACAAGCGTTCAAAATTCATCTTTCATTAGTATGATCTAAGAAACTCTCTCATTACTATCCACCATTTTTTTTTAACACGGTCAAGCAGACACTGTGGCTCATTTACAATTTGCCTTTCAATAACACAAGCACATTCTCAGACTATGTAAACATACCTTCCTCCAACCTTAGAACCCACCTTGAAAGTACAGCTGTCTCGTGGTCCTGGATTTGGGCTGCTTACCAACTGTCCCCCGAAGTATGCTTCCAGGGAGTACAGACCCTCGTGTGCTTCAGACAGCAGAGATCTGAGGACAGAAAGTGGAAATCCTTATGACTCAAAAGCCATGAATTCCCAAAGCTAACAGCCCACTTGCCACTTCAAATTTCCTCCCTGCACTTGTAAAACAGAGCTAACCAAGGATTCTTATCAGCCACCTTTCACCTTAGATCCACTCATAATTATTAGACTTTAAGAACTGAGTCCTTCAGCAAAAAAAAGTTATGATTTTTTGTGTTGAAACTCCATGAATTGTTTTTAATATTTCACGTTTCTCAGAATCATAGGTTCATCGGACTTTAAGAATTAAAAGAGACTTTGATAATTCCCCATTTTCATGGTTTAAAAAATGCCAGAAAAACTAAGAGACTTATGTGTAGAAGCTTCAAAGGTTAAGGGCAAAGTGGGGCTTGAATCTAGGCTTTTTCTGATAATTGTCCAAGCAGCCCATAAACACTTCATGTAGCCATCAAAACAGAGAGTCCTGGATCTTCTCTCCTCTACATAAATTTTGCAGTGGCTTCATTGCCACCTGATGCTGACATCCATGTTGATTTTTGTAAGAGGAAGAATATGATGAATAAGAAAGAAGCTATATTTAAGACGTGTCTCCTCTCCAAACCTTTCCAACAAAATCTTTAGCATGACCTTAAATATTTAGATCTGAATTGTCCATTGTGTTAGCCACTAGTCTTATGTGCTTATTAAGCACTTGAAATGTGGGTAGTCCCAATTAAGATATGCCATGATTATAACATCCACACTAAATTTTGAAGACTTGGTATGCAAAAAGATATAAAGTATCTCATTATTAATTTGTATATATTACATATGGAAATAATATTTTAGATACGTTGACTTAAATAAAATACATTATTAAATTAATTTCACTTGTTTCTTTTGACTTTTTCAAGTGGCTAAATAGAAAATTTTAAATTACGTTTGTGTTCACATTATATTTTGATTGTGAAGTGCTGCCTTTGACGCTGCAATGGCTGTTTTAGAGAAAACAATTACAGTTTTTATGATAATGATGAGTAAGACTATTTTGTTGATGATAAACTGTACATTTTTCACACTTAATTGAATCTGATATTTGTCTTCCAATCAATTAGTATATTTAATAGGGTCATATTTCTTTTCTTTAAAAAGATGACATAAAATCAATGGTGCATCCAAAAATCATTAGTATGTTGGGATAAAGGAGATAGGACATGTAAATCTCCAGAGCTTTGACTTATTTCATGGCAAGTCTTTGCAGAATGTCTATGCCCAAATGCACCATAAAACCTAAGGGAAATATATAACCCAGTTTTAAAACCAATAGTGGTGCTATAAAAAAGTTAAACTCAACAGACACTTATTGAACACCTTCTATTCTTAAGGTATTGCGCAATGCATCATGAGGACTGCAATGGTGAGATTAAATACACTCCCCGCCCTCAAAGCACTTAATTCTGTAAGGATGAATCTGACAAGTGGGTAACTGACATATAAGTGTTATGAGAAACTCTGAGCTGAGGCACAGGGTCACTAAGGCTACACATGCTGTGCCTTTGTGTAAATTACAAAAAAAAAAAATCCCTTCAGGGGTGATGAATTGCACAAAAAAGTGTGGGTGCACACACGTACAGCCTGTGGATGAATTACTACAAGTTGTTCCTTCTCCTTTCAAAAAAGAGAAAGATAACTTAGTTGAGTGTTCAGGGAAGAGGTGGCATATGTGGTATGATTGGTGATTTTGATAGCCAAACATGGAAGAGGGGGAGACTTCCTCAAAGAGAGAACAGAAAAGAAAAGGAAATAACGTGTTTTTTTTTTCTCTTAACCAATCACCCCCTTTTATGCACTTTATTTACTCATGCCTAAGACATGAGTAAATAAACATGAACATGAACTAGTCTAAATTTCACAGGGCAACAAGAAGTTGAGTAGGAAAATAGATCCTCAGGAGTCCTATAAAAATATTTTCTAAATAGAGGTCATGTCAAACTCAGCAAATAGAGCCTAAAGCAAATTTCCTTTCTAACCAGTTTGGGGTTTATGTGCAATCATTGTAATTATGCCTATTCCAAAAGATGAGTATTTGTAATGGCAAAATGGCTCCATTTATTAAAATCTTAATAGCCATAGAACTCTGCAAAAAGAAAAAAAAAATGGAAACACAATCCAGTCCCTCCTTATGAATATCTCAAAGTTCTTCCCCACACTGTCATCCTCCCTTAAGCTCTAGATCCCAGCTAGGGACCTTTTAGAAAGTATATTCACATGAAACTTTTTTTAACAACTATAGCTGGCAATTGAATCACAGCAATAGTTGCTCTAATATGTCACCAAAAGATACTGAGATAAGCAAAAATCCCTCATCCTGTCTGGTCTTCCTATTCCCAGACAGGTATACCTGGTCTGGCACATCACCACAGGCAAATCCAAGAAAACAGGAAAGACGTCACAGGGGATACTCGGCAGTGCGGGCGCCACCATGTTCATGTTCACCAGGTGTATCTCCAATTGAGAGCCATTGTTGGGGTAAAGAACACCTGACTCCAAACCTAATGCAAGGGAAAGAAATCTCAGGCTGAATAGGATTGTCATCGACACAGGAGATTGTGAAACTGTGCTAAGATCCTGGGGGCAATGTAAGACATTAAATTTGCCCAAGGATTAAATTAATACTCCTCATTTCCTCACAGCTGCTGTATAAAGGAGTTTTCTCATTTATGATTTTATGAAAGAGTTTTCTCTCTTCCGGTTCACCTAAATCCAGAAAAGAATTTTTCAGCCGTCAGATTTACTCTTTACTCTGCTGGGGATGGATATGCTAAGGAATGGTGTAGAAGCTCCCAAGTAGAGGACTGTCTTTAAGGAAGACAGCCAAGGTTCTTGGAGATGCATTGCTGAGCACTATGCTACACACTTCCACATCATCTCATGTAGAAATCCCAGAGTCCCATCCCACAGCCTGGAATGGGAAAGTGGACACAGATGTGTCATGGCACGCTGTGCTTTGCTTCCATGACATTAGCAAGCCAGTATCTAGAAAGACAGAAGTTGGTCCGTCTGTTCATCTCCCTTCAGGCCCACTTTTACACCTGTCCTCAGACAAGGAAGAAAACCAAAGACTCATATTCTTCAGGATTGTAGGTCAATACATAAGAAACATGCACTTGGTAAAACCCCAACCTACCATCAAAAATGACTGTGATCCACGTTCCCCCTGCAAGGCTACCTTCTTCAGGTTCGATATGTAAACTCAGGTGAGGTACTGTAAGTAAGTGAAAAAAAACATTGGTTTTGAAGGTCAGATTCAACCACTACCTTCCCCAATATTTTAAAGCAAAATTTAACCTGCATCAGAATCACTAGAAAGGTTTGATTAAGCACAGGTTGCTGCGCCATATCCCCAGAGTTTCTGGTTCAGTAGGTTTGGGGACAGGCCCAAGAACTTACATTTCTAACCAGGTGCTGCTGGTGTGGGAAACACATCATCGGAAGCCCCGTTTTAAGGAAAATTTTGACCAATTCTTCTCATCTTAGACATTCAAAAACCCTGCATTCATCAAGACAATTCTGAATGTCTACTTCCTTTGGAAAGAGCCTCAGGGACATATTTAGGTCCTAATGAAACCCATAGTATCTCTCTGTGCTCTGTTTCCCACTCTTTAATCAGGTGGCTATATTTCCCTGTAAAGATCACCAGTCCCGGAGAGAAAAAAAGACTTCCATTAGGTTGGTGCAGAAGTAATTGCTGTTTTGCTTTCTTTTTAATGGCAAAACTGCAATTACTTTTGCACCAACCTAATAGAAGCAGTTCCTATTTCAATTCTCCTGCTTAATATACTGTCCTCTAGTTTCCCCTCATGATGAGAATGACTTCCCAAATGAATACAACATTCCCTAGATTTTTGCCTTGCCTACTGAGAGAGGGGATGAAGCATGGATCATTGCTGGAATTTCCTTTTGTTTAAAAAAAAAAGCAGTAAGGAATTTATATGCTAGGCTAGATTGGATTCTCCCGTATAGATCACCAGCTAAGCATGGGCCTTAATCAATCCCTCCATCTTTGAAGATGTTCCTGGACATGCCTTGATGAAGGAAAGGCCAAGTTAAGGAAGCCAGCAAAACTCATTCAGCTGCTCAGTGAGGTAATAAACAAGGAAAGTGTTACCGACAGAACTATTTATAGTTTCTTTATCAGAAACTGTGTCTAGCCCAGGACTTCCATGTACAGTTATTCTCATGATGCACTTCACATCTGAGGGTGGTGGGGAACCATGGCACATTAGCACAGCCATTTATGGCAGCCCCAACCAGACTAGACCTTCCTCCAAAGATGATTAGATACCTCTATCTAAAGAAGCCCAAAACCAAATGCCATAAAAAATACAGAGGATAACCCCCATTCACAGAGAAAATTGAACAGATGATTTAAGATAACATAAGCAGTCTAATTATTATGACAAGTTATTCTCTTTGGGAAGGTCAGACAGTAAAATCTAAAAAGAATTACATCACATAGCCCAAAAGGAATTATAAAAGAAAGGTTGTAAGTTATTGTTAAAAGCTCTGCATCATAACAGCAATCTTCACTGGCCATTAAAAACTGAAGTATACAGTCATAACATTTCAGTATATAATCTCAGCTGTTAAACAGAAAAAAAAAAACAATTATTCAACAGATAATTTAAACCCAAAAGCAAATACTTTAACATCTCCTCTAAAAACAATATTTTTAATTCAGTTTTTTGATTGGCAAGTTAAAAATGCATATATTTATGGTATACAACCAAAATAATACTTCAAGTTTCAATATTAGTTCTCAAGGTAACCTATTGTGTTCTTATCTATAACTCCTTCAAAACACATTCTACTGACCTGCCAAAAGTAGTACTTCAATACTCATCAGAGAGATCAGCCACGCAGTCATCCTGTCCACTTAAATCAATACTCTTAAGATTGCTCAGACATTAAAAACATTTTCAGTTTTGATTGGAGCAGCATAGCTTTTGTGCCTTCTGAAAAATAAAAGACGTAAAAAAATTATCATTTTGTTTACATACTATTATTTTGCTATACTGAAACCTGGAAAATTAAGGAGATGAGGTAAACATGGCCTTAGTGTCTTCAAATGGACCCACCATCTTTCCAAGTTCAGGAGAAAAGGATCGTCTAAGAACCTTGCATAAAATCATCCCCACTCTGCCCTCCTTGTGCCACCAGCTTATTGTATGCGTGTCCCACCAACTCATTTTAAGCTAGATAAATAATAATAACCTTTTTCATTAACTCATTATTGAACAGAAGCATGTTTTAAAAAGAAATCTAGAGGCCGGGCGCGGTGGCTCAAGCCTGTAATCCCAGCACTTTGGGAGGCCGAGACGGGCGGATCACAAGGTCAGGAGATCGAGACCATCCTGGCTAACCCAGTGAAACCCCGTCTCTACTAAAAAAATACAAAAAACTAGCCAGGAGAGGTGGCGGGCGCCTGTAGTCCCAGCTACTTGGGAGGCTGAGCCAGGAGAATGGCATAAACCCGGGAGGCGGAGCTTGCAGTGAGCTGAGATCCGGCCACTGCGCTCCAGCCTGGGCGACAGAGCGAGACTCCGTCTCAAAAATAAAAAAAAATAAAAAAATAAAAAAAAAGAATTCTAGAAATTAAAATTCTAGTTCCTGGTGGGGTGGAGTCTGTTTTGCTTTGCCCTGTGCTGCCGTTCCAGCTTTCCCTCCTGCTGCTCTTCAGTTTGAACCCTGCACTGCAGCCACGCTGTTCTCACCGTCACTCAGACAAGACTTCCACACATCAGCCTCTGCCTTGGCCCCTGCTGGTCCCTTCCTGGATTCCCTCAACTCTCTCCGTGGCCTCAGGAGATCCTAGCGCACCTTCGTGGGGCTGCTCAGGAGCCCCTCCTCCGCTGATTCTTTCCTCGGCTATTTCCACAGCCTTCCTAATGTGAAAGTATGAAGGTCCCACACAGGGCTCAGTACATTGGAGTGGATGAATACATATTTAAATACCCTAAATCTGGGTTTACCTAATCTGAGATGAACAACTTGCACTCTCATGTGGGATGGCAGAGTCCTTGGAAGCCTGGCAGAAAACTCATGCCTTTGTACCCTGACGCCTGCTCTAGGCCCCGTGGCAGAGAGCATAGACAAAATCCTCTTAAAAATAGTGCCTCTGAAATTTTCTGAAAGTTTGAAAATTACAGAATTAAACAACCACATGTACTACTAAATACACGTTTTACATATATATTTAATTATGTTTATGTTTATTACATATACAAATATAAATATATTTAATATATATACACATACACACACACACTTTGTGTGGGGGGGTGTTGGGGGGGGCAGGGTCTTATTCTGTCATTCAGACTGAAGTGGCATGATGTCAGTTCACTGTAACCTCCGCCTCCCG
This sequence comes from Trachypithecus francoisi, assembly GCF_009764315.1. Classification (NCBI taxonomy): domain Eukaryota; kingdom Metazoa; phylum Chordata; class Mammalia; order Primates; family Cercopithecidae; genus Trachypithecus; species Trachypithecus francoisi. The sequence goes on from NW_022681455.1 coordinate 52,150,054, forward strand.
GATTCAAGAGATTCTTATGCCTCAGCCTCCCAAGTAGCTGGGATTAGTGGTGTGTGCCACCACGCCCAGTTAATTTTTGTATTTTTTGTAGAGATGGGTTTTCACCATGATAGCCAGGTTGGTCTTGAACTCCTGGCCTCAAGTGATCTCCCTGCCTCAGCCTCCCAAAGTGCTGGGATTACAGGCGTGAGCCACCACACCTGGCCGTTTAATTTATATTTTTAAGAAAATACCGAGATTAGCAGAGGTAGTTACATCATTTCTGAAAATATAAAAGCCACAAAACACTCCCCCCCAAAAAAATTTCTGCAAAAAACTTACAATAAACCTACCTTACAGGCATGTTCTGATTGAGACAGCTCAAAATCTATAATCACATCTATTTAATACAACACTGCAAACATTTATTTTATGCCCACTACATGCTAAGCACTGTACTAAGAGCTGGGAAAACAAACAGATAGTCTGTGTACCTGCCCTCCCCACCACCAGTCATTACCAGATAAGGTAAGTGTGGAGGCTACTTGGATTTAAGAAAGGAATTCTAGTATTTTCAAGTGGATTCAGCAAGTGTTCCTTTTCATTGCAAAATTCCCAAATTTTTACATCTATTTGAAATAGAATTCAACTTATAAATATTCCATTTTCAGAATACATCTACTGCATAGGGAAAAGTACCCAAGTGTATTTGCTACTTAGTCCAAAAGCACGAGGTCTGACTTGCTTGTACACAGACAAAATATACTCAGCGCAGGAGAGTCTATTTTCAATCTGGCTACATGACTTTAACATTTCTTCTTAACGCCTACTTCCAAGCTTAGAACAATAGAAATGAACATTCTCACGTTGGTTTTCTTAAAACCCTACATTCAAAACAGCATCTTTTTCATGTCAATTATAAATGCAATTTTTTATTAGTCTATCCACTAATTCTTCCTAAAAATAAACTCAAACTCTCTTTATTTCTCATAACTAAAATTTTTCAACCACAGAGGAGAGCTGTGTGCATTTATTTAGTCACATTTTTGTTCTCCTCCTCTCTCCCTCCTCTCTCTGCTCTCACTCCCTCTTCCCTTCTTCCTCCCTTCCCTCTCAGCTGCTCCTTTGGGACATGGAGGTACAAAGCTGCAAGGTACTACTATAGATCTCCCATTTCTTCCTTTTGTTCACCAGAACGTTAACAAGAGATACAACACGTAGAAAACAGAGAGCAGAGACTTTTCTGGATCAAACAGTACCTTTTTTTTCTGTTTCTGTCTCCTTGTGACTCAAGGGAGAAATGATCCTTTCTTTCTAAGTGATCTTATTTCTCTCTGTCAAGAACCGATGGCCGTGTTATCTGGTTAGAGCTCAGCCTGAAGCAACCACGCAGGTAACTCGCTCACGTTAGACTATAACTCACCTAACTCGTTTGTGTCCCAGCCAAATGTGTACCAGAGTAAAAGTTCAGACCTGACCATGGGCAAGTTTAATGATTAACACAAGCCACTCAGGCTTTTTCCTCAGGGCTCGTTAGTAATGACCAAAGAAAAAAATGTCTTACATTTTTCTCCACTTACTGCCTGTACCCCAGATAAGAATTTTAAGTAAATTCCACCCAGTGAGACAAACAGGCATTCAACATTGAAAAAAATTGCCAGCAAATCAGTGACTGAACAGAGGGCCCAAGAGAAAGGACCACTAGAGGGCTGATCCCCATTCATGAACAATCTCTCACTCTTCATCCTGAAGAGTTACTCATAAATACCATGTTATGGGCTGTTATTCATATACCCACTGTAGGGGTATGGGTCTTAAGAAGTACAGAAGGGAAGTGACTTGGTCAAAGTCTTGCTGAGAAAGGGTTGATTGATTCTCTTCATTTTTCTACTCTTCATCCTCCCTCTTGACCTTGCTTTTTTAACCAAGAGGAAGTCCTTGACTTGTACTCATCACTTTCCAGTTGTACCCAGACCATGGGCCTCAGTCATTGATTGAACCAGTGGGCTTAGGAAGGTCAACACCACCTTCTTACTTGGTACATGTCTGACTTCTCTGTTCCTGTCCCACTGCCCATTCTGATTCACATCCCCCGATTCCTGATCATGTTCGTCTATGTCTGGCGATACCTGACCAGAAGATGTCCTCATCTTCTGTCCTCACCCTTTCCTTTAAAGGAGAAGTCATTTTGGTAAAATTTGATAGCCCTGAGTCTCCACCTTCAAGGACCAGCAGTGGACCTGGAGAAGCATCTCCAGCAAAACCAGATTAAACCCATGGAAATACGACCACAACTCTGATGAGAGTAGTAAAACTATCCTCTAGAAAGTGTGGACATTTACATCAGCTCTGCTGTATATCACAGTTTGGCAATCCATGACAAGCCAAAAAAATTTTTGTAGCCCTGCAGACAGTGGTGTAGAGAGAGGGTGCTTGGCCAGACTGGGGCAGGTAGGGATCAGTCACCCCCACCCTACCACCTGCTGCCTGCTGAACCTCTCTCAGTTTCCGCTCTGGATCTCTCCCATGCAGGTCAACAAGCATCATGTGAACCACCTTTGTGTGCCTGGCATGTGGGTAATGAGAAGGAGGGGACAAACTAGTTTGGGGGTAATAGTCAAAGGAGATTTCAATATTATTAGTAACTTTTATTTTTATAAAAATGATATTCATGAATCACTTAGATAATTCAAAGTTATATTTTTAAAGAATATGACACAGTTTCTGCCTTCAAACTGCTTACCATCTGGCAGAGGAGACAGGAATATAATCAGATTATTTTACTATATTGTAGAATCTCCTGATAAGTTTCCTAAGACTTATGTTTTATTTCTTGCTATTTCAGCAAGAGGTTTTCATAAATTAGCCCCACATCTATCCTTGGCTAAACAGCCTATAATAAATATTTATAAGTATTTTTGGCAGCCTAGCTATCAAAGCCTCATCCTAAAATCACCCCAATTTTCTTATGAGGAAATAGCCACCTCTCTACTGTGGACTAAAAGAATCCTAATAACACCCAGGACTTTGGTTTATGTGCTCTGTGTTCTAGGAATTTCATGGTGGACAATCAATCTCTACTGTAAAAGAAATAAAGGACAGTGAGTCTTTTCTTGCCTAGAGAAGGGGATTGCTATACCTAAACTTATTAATAATTGAGTAGTTGGTGTAAATGAATAGGGTAGAAGCCCAAGGAGATTGGTTGAGGCAATGAAGAGAAATAGGGATGTCAGTATAAGGAATCAGGTTCGTCCTTTAATCTTATGGGTAATTATAATTTATTGCAGTACAAGTTGAACTAATCATTGTTGAATGGAAATTAATTGATTACTAATTAGATGAATGGAGATTGGCAATAGTATGGTGGGAAATAAAATGATTAACACGAGGTAGACTTAGAATTGTCGGGGTAGTAAAAGAGATTTTTGTGCTCTGTGTTCTAGGAATTTCCTGGTGGGCAATCAAGCTCTACTGTAAAATAAATAAAGGACAATTAGTCATTTCTTGCCTCAAGGCCTAAAAGGAAATGTTGTAGAACTCTAGAGAAAGTGGCTATACCACATGAAGCTTTGGGGAGCCTCCAGCATTTGTGTCATTGAGCTCCATGGACTATAAGCCCCTTATACTCCAAAGCCTTTTTCACATAGAAATTCTAAAGCCTTGAGCTCAAGTCTCTGAAAATGCTCTTCAGGAGGCAGCCTGAGCACTGTTCCTCTGCTATTCCAAGGAGGGTAGCCATGCCCACCACAGACATTGAAAATATTCTACAAGAAGTAATTCCTATGAGTGCTTATGAAATTCTCAGCACAAAAATTTTTACCGAGGCCTATGAGGCAAACTCAGGGAGGTCAAGATAGAGGGTCAATCTCTGACCCCTTTCTCTTGGATTCTAACGCTGCTCTGAATTCCTGGAAAACTGTAGGGGCCCATGAGAATGCACCTTGCAGATCTCCAATTACAAGCATAATTGATCAAGGGCCTCGTTTCTTTGTCGTAAAATTCACCACTGCATTTGGACCAAGGCCACCCACCCTTCTACAGGCTGCTCCCAGCCAAGGACTGAGTGTGGCAGGGATAGTAAGACAGGTCCATCCAGAGGAGACACAGGATTCCTCCAGCGGCAACTTTGCCTTAAAGCCTCCTTGATGACCTTACTGAACTTTCCTAGAGTACGCGGCAACCTAGGATGCTTCCACCCCTCTCTCTTTCACTGTGGTCAGACTGGCAGCTTGCCCAGTGTTCTCCAGTTCCAACCCCATCTTTTCTCACAGGCACCACCTTAATAAAATCCTTGCACATTTCATCCTGTTTTATCATGTGCTTCTCAGAGGACCCAGACTAACACAGGAAGCCTGTGGTAGGAGAACACAATTGATTGGGACTTTGGACTTTGCATTAGTGGCCCTAAGAATGGTGTCAATGGTGAAGATTCTTTAGAAGGGTTCACAGGATATGGATATGAAACAAAGGAAGCCAGAATAGAAGAGGAAGGACGAAACAAGCGTCATCTAAGAAACTCTGAAATTAGCATACTGGATACCTTTCATTTAACCCTCCAGACCTATTCTCTACCCTTCTTCACCCTGCTGTGTGCCCTTGGAGGGTGACCTGTGTGGGCTGCACCAATGTGCTTCCTTACTCACTGGCATCTGGTTGGTTTCACAAATGGAGGCCACAACCAGGATCCCAGAGAAAGGGGCAGAGAGACAAGATGTGATAAGCGTATTTTCCTGCACTTCCATCCCTACTACATCTCAGCTTCTGACAGAGGGGACTTTTCATATAGCACCCTCGCTCTCATTCTCTCACTCTTTCTGCAGGTTCTGGCACCCCTCCTCTCTTTATTTCTTCAGGCCTAAGGGTGGTAACAGCTCCTAGTGTTCCTAGCTTGCATCACTGCACCATCCCTTCTTGCTCTTGCTAAACCTTGACCATACCTCTTAGAAATAATTTCTTTATTATTTATTACTTTTTCAGTGTACACATGCCATCTCTCTGGTCCTAGTGAGACCCTAACTAGAAGAGATAAGCTCTAAGAGATAGCTAAGTTCATACATGGGCCAAGGTAGAGTTCAAAGTCATCAAAATGTGGTTGCAACTATAAATATGCCCCCATGTGTATGCATAGGCTGGCGATGCCAGCCAACACTGAAGTTATACACATCATTCCCAAAAAGGATGGTATGGTTCTTTTTTTTTTTTTTTTTTTTTTTTGAGGCTGAGTCTTGCTCTGTCGCCCAGGCTGGAGTGCAGTGGCCAGATCTCAGCTCACGGCAAGCTCCGCCTCCTGGGTTCCCGCCATTCTCCTGCCTCAGCCTCCCGAGTAGCTGGGACTACAGGCGCCCGCCACCTCACCCGGCTAGTTTTTTGTATTTTTAGTAGAGACGGGGTTTCACTGTGTTCGCCAGGATGGTCTCGATCTCCTGACCCTGTGATCCGCCCGTCTCGGCCTCCCAAAGTGCTGGGATTACAGGCTTGAGCCACCGCGCCCGGCCAAGGATGGTATGGTTCTTAAGGAAAAAAAAAATTCTTTGTATCCCTTCATATCTCAAAACATTTTACCCTGTCCCTTATGTAGAGCAGGTACACAGTAACATGGATAGGAATGTCTTAAGAACCCATTTGAGGAAAAACACTCTGGAGTGGGTGAAGGCAACAAAAGTCAAATGTAGGTTTTAAGTGGAAACTAAGAATGTTCAATGCATTTTTGCTCTTTTATCTTTCTCCTCATCAAACTTGTTTTGTTATGTTCTCTTCAACTTATAGGCATTTCTGACAGAAGGCAGGTGGGTCATCCAGAGAGCAGAACACTGGCGTGGCCCTTTTATCTAGGTGAGAGCTTCACTGGGCAGGAGGGGCGCTGAAGCAGCCTTTCCTATTCTTCTGCAGGCTCATCCCATGGAGCTGTGGCCCAGCTACACCCTCATATTCTCTGCAGCATCAGAATCCTCCCCAGGAAATTCCCCTTTTACCTGTCTGGGATTGACCCAACTCTTCCTCCTTCATTTTTCTCAAATTGTCTCTGTCTCCTTTCTTGATGGAGACACAAAACTCAGGCAATTACATTCCCTGTGGTTTAATATCATATTTCTGATTAAATTGAGAACCTAAGATAATGAGCACATAGGCTCAAATTTGAAGGGAAAATATGTCGGTTCCACCAGAAGCTCTAAGCTATGTGTAAAACATTTACTTTAGACAAGGTTTATTATTTAAATTTCTTTAGACAAGTTTTCTTTCCCACTAAGTAAACCTACTCAAAAGTAATTTATCATTATTGTCTCTGTCCTAAATCCTTTTTGCTCATTATCTTATTTTGAGAACAATGATTCCTCTTATCCAGAAGGCAAACAGTGGTGACCTCCATCCTGGAAAGTCCTGAAAACCTGATGAAAAGTCCTGAAAACCAACAAGGCCACTGGGCAGCACAGGTGCAAATAGCTTACAAAGCCTTAGTGGGTAGCATTGAAATACAGGTAGTTCCTCACTGGGACAAGTAGAGCAACTGGCTACTCTTAACATGCCGTGGTCTGGAGGCATCAGTGCTATACACTGCAACCGTCCTGATGGCATCATTGGATTACAGCACTCAACATAAATAGTTCATAGTGGTGACATAAAATCATCAGAAAACTACGAAATTAAGGCCAGGCACAGTGGCTCACACCTATAATCCCAGCACTTTGGGAGGCTGACGCGGGTGGATTGCTTGAGCTCAGGCATTCGAGACCAGCCTAGCCAACATGGCGAAATCCTGTATCTACTAAAAATACAAAAAATTAGCCAGGCATGGTGCTGTGCACGTATAATCCCAGCAATTCAGGAACTGAGGTGGGAGAATCACTGGAACCTGGGAGAAGGAGGCTGCAGTGAGCCAAGACTGCACCACTGCACTCCAGCCTGGGCAACAGAGTGAGACCCTGTCTCAAAAAATAATAATAAAATAAAATTAAAAGAAAGCTATGAAATCAAGTTCACATTTAACTATAAGGTGACCAGCTGTCCCAGTCTGCCTGAGCCTGGGAGCTTTCCCAAGACCCAGAACTTTTAGTGCTAAAAGAGGGAAAGTCTCAGATGGTTAATCACCCTGCATCTGAGAAAGCAGGGAAATAAGTTCAATACACTTTAGACAGATCTTATTCCAGAAAAATTAAACATTTTCTAAAACACTTGGCACTCAAACCCGGTAGGCTTTAGTTGCTCACAAAATTCATTGAAGTGGAGTAACTCAATTTCTGCCATGTCAGATAAAATAGATGTTGCAATATCCAATGTTTTCCAGACCACAGAAACATTTTCTTTGAATTCAGTGCCTCTGCGAGAGATGCGGGCAAAACAACATATGTCAGTTTCTGAATTGCAGTACAACTCCTTCTCCCAGGGTTCAGCAGAATTTAAAATAAATCATACCAGCAGGGAGCAGCAGCACGAAAGCAATTAATTTTTTTCTAGTTTGATACCGTCTTACTATCTGAGGTCCAGGAGCCCCACTGAGATTTCTGAAGTGCATCTCACACTTAGTTTTAAAATTATGAGTGACATTGAAGTCATACATTTCTGCAGCTCAGTGGAATGCTTGCTTTAGGAGCAGAATTTTATGATCCTGTCAGATTTTTGTATCTTAAAGAAAACTGTTTAAAAAGTGGAAGAAACATTTGCCCCTTCTCTAGCAAATTGTTGCACAGCTGACAAAACAGCATCGAGTTCAATACCTGATATGAGGGACATATAAACAATGAAATCAAGTGAACTCCAAAAATCTAGAGGTAAGACCGCCTTCACACCTAAATGATGAAAACAACAAGTAATGGATCAAATTGCTTAGTAAGACTTAAAGCTGTCCATACAGTGTAGAAAACTGTTCAAATAGACTATTTGTAAAGATGAGGAGTATAGGGGTTTTAATTAAACGGTCACAAATTATTTGCCAATTATCTCATTGAAAGGTGGGATCTGCATCTCCCTCCTCCTGAACCTGGATGGACTTGCGACCCACTGAAAGCCATTAGAGGCCAGGTGCAGAGGCTCACATCTGTAATCCCAGCACTTTGGGAGGCCAAGGCAGCCAGATTGCTTGAGCCAGGAGTTTGAAGCCAGCCTGGGCAACATAATGAAACCTCTTCTCTACCAAAAATACAATTAGCTGCACTTGGTGGTGCACACCTGTAGTCCCAGCTACTTGGGAGGCTGAGGAGGGAGGATCCCATGAGCCTGGGAGGTGGAGGTTGCAGTGAGCTAAGATTGCGCCATTGCACTCCAGCCTGGGCAGCAGAGTGAGACCATGCCTTAAAAATATATATCTATAAATATTTATTATATTATATATTAAAATATATATTAATGTTATATATAAATATTATATTATAATATATTATTATATGATATATATTAAAATATATATATTAATATTATATATATATATAAATAATAGAAAGCAGCAGCCCTGCATTTGGCCACTGAGACTGAAACCTAAGGACAAAAAAGTCAGATACTCACCACCACCGCCAAATTGCATCAAGCCCCTCCTCAGACTTAATTAAACATGGCTGAATAGGCTCCAGCAGTAGGGGCAGCACCCATATTGTTCACAGGCTAGCACATAATAGGTACTCAGCAAACATCTTTGGAATGAATAAGTGAATGAATAGAACCAGTGTACACTGAAGACAGACATTTAATACTAATAATTAGTAACTACTAGCCTTTATTGAGCTCTCTGTTAATTGTTTTACTACTTCATTTATTCCTTACAACTGCCCTGTTAGGTAGGCTCTACCATTATCCTCGTTTTACACAAAGGGAAAATGAGGCACAGAGAAGTTATGAAAAGTGTCCAAGGTCACCCCGCTAGTGAAGGGGAGATCTGCTGATTCTGCTCTGGTTGCCACCCATTTGTGGAGAACGTGGCATTAGGTATGTAAGCTGGACACCGTTAAACATTCAAATCCTGTCATCAGCCCCGACTTTTGATTCCATGCCTCCAAACAAGCCTCTGATTACAGTCTGGCTCTCAGACACAGGTATAAAGGGAGAGGATCCCCAGATCACAAACTAATGAACATTGGAGAATCACATCTAGACTCTTAGAATTTGATGAAGAACTCACCTAAGCAATAGATCTCCTTGTTCTGCTGGTGAATCAGTTTTCTGAAGGAGGCGTCATCACGGACTTGGGTTGTTTGCCCAAGAGAGTACTGCCACCTGCAAGGACTTGTGTGAGTGCGAGTCAGCCTTCCCCAGGTGCTACACGCAGCTTCACCATATGCTATATAAGCCTTTTAATGTTGGTATATCATAATTGGTACACTACAGGTGATAATAATGCTAGACGGACGGACAGATAGATGATAAAGATACAAATCATGAGCAAGATTATAGCAACACATCAGCTGTATTCATTATGTGTGAGACATTATGCTCAAGATATTCACATCCTATAATAATATAGTTGGGTTATTCTCGCAGTGGGGATGTTCGTTTTGCTTTCTCAGTTTGACTTTTTTTACATAGTAGCTCATGTAATCCTTATCACAGCGCTGTGGGTAGTCGTAGCATTTCATGGATGGAAAAACAGTGGCACCCAGAAAATATCAGACAACTCTTCTAAAGACACAGCCAACTAGCATGGAGTTAGCTGTGTCTAACTAAAGAGTAGGTTGATATCTATCAATAAAACATGAAGTTTTTTTAAAAGAGGTACAATTTGATCCAGTCCTCCTTTAGTGCCCTCCAAACCCAAGACTGAGGCTCCTGGCCCCCTCAGCTAAAGCTTCCCAGAATCTGCCCTCCTCAGTCTTCCAAACCTGTTACCTTCACCTATCTACCTCTGCTTGCAGAGTCACCCATTCAGAGCTGGTTTCCCTCAGCCCAGTTTTCCACTCCTGAGTAACACTGCCTTTCGACTGCTCCTGTGGCCCTGGACACACACCCTGGGGCAGCATCTTGCACTCCCTTCTGAGCTTCACTCCCTGTGTCTCTCAGCCACCCCCACCCACTCCCAGCCAGGACTGCACAAAAATAGTTATGATTGGCTGTTTATTTTAATATCTCCTGTAAAGACCAGTAGCATCACCTTAAGAAATAATTGAAATAATCGCATCCCTAAAATAAGCCAAACCAAATGAGTTTGGTGTGGGGTAGGGAGGAGAGCCTGGACAGATTCAGAAGTGGCAAGACTGATCATTATAGAATAATCTCTGACCTTCTCAGGTTTCAAAGGCAAACAAACAAATAAACCTTAACCGGATAAGACACTAACTAGATTCTTTTAAGTTAAAACAAGTAGAACATAAGAGAAATTGGAGTCCACGCCTGGTAGCATAGTTCAAATCTGAAATTAAAACCAGAGCTCCCACTCCCAGCATCTGAGTTTTTAGACAGTCTTTGAGAAATAGACAATTTCTCCATATTAACCTGAAATGTAAACCTCGGCACAAAACCACCACTCTTCGTTCATTAATTTATCAACAAAAGCTCAGTGGGTGTCTGAGAATGGATGAACATGTGGCTCTGAGAAGCACTAGAAGAATGAGAGAAATACTGACAGGTAGGGGGGTGGGATGGGTCAACTTATGAAGAGTGCTTCTGACCATGCTGTGGAAGTCATTATTTTATCCTATTGGCTTTGAAAAGCTGTCAGTGTTTTTAGGTCATCAAGTGATTCAAACAGACACAAAAGGATAACTCTGGGGACTATGTGGATTGATGGAGGGGAAAACAGAGGCAGAAAATGGCTGGGCTTTGGGAATGGTCCAGGGAAAATAGACTGATATAATGATAATGACTTGATAGATATGTATGAATAAAATAATGATGATTCCCTCAATTCCAACAGTAGCCAGAGGCATGGAGGACAGCAAGTTTCTAGAATTCCAAAAGGAATTTCTAGCACATATCAAGAGAAGTTGCCCCATGGTGTAATGTAACAGAAAGAGACATTGAAGATGAGTGAGGTTTCTAGTTTGGGCAGCTGGATAAATGGCAGTGTGATGATTGGGATCATGTGGCAGCAGCTGTGGATGCCCAGGTCAGATCTCCTTTACCAGGCTGGTGTCCCCACACCCCCTGGCTGCTATGAGTGTGGGTTCCCTTACAGCCACACCCTACTCTCAAGAATTACCCTCACCCTGGGAGCCACCTTGCCCAGGAATGCCTGGAAGATTACATCCTTCCCCCAGAGCAGCACAAAGGCACAGACTGACTGCTGCGGAGGGCAAAAGGACAGCCTCCTTGCCTCAAAGAGGAACGACTCTCTGGTGCATTCACTCTCTGGAGCTCCCCGGGGTATCAGGCTCAGGCTAGACTTGAGCTAAACCATATCTTTGCTTAGCTTCCTCCCCTGTTCAATCTCTTTACAAATTTTCTCTTGAGGCTACTTCCTTAATAAACACCTTGACCAACAATGCCTGTTACAGGCTCTGATCTACAGAACCTAACCTAATAGAGATAGCAAGATAACTAAGAAGAGAAGATGGTTTAGAGGCAAGATGATAACTTTAGTTTGAAATGCTTCCAGAAAAACTAGTATTTTAAAAAGTATTACAGACAGGGAACAGAATCTGAAATCAAGAATCAGGCAAGCATGGTCTCAAATCTACAATTAGTCTTGTAGTCTTGGACAAGTTACTTAACCATGAATGGGTCACAGGTGTGCTGAGGTCTTGCCATCTTCAGCACCACTGCTAGGTGGCACCTCGGGCAATTGGAGACCAAGGCCAGTTACCTGCCGTGAGCGTCTCTCTCAGTTAACCTCAGGGTGAAGTTTAAATATGACCATCATTCATGTGTGCCTAGAAGTGAAACATTAGAAGAAGCACTGATTAACCTCTCTGTAACCCCAGTTCCCCGTCTATGAAGTGGAAACTCTTATGCCCCCAATCCAGGGTGTGGTCATGAAGATGAGATGAGATAGCCTAGCATAGTAGAGTCAAGGATAAGACAACAGTAAACCCCAATCAATGGAGTTATCATTAGTGCTACCTCCCACGGAAATACCAGGAGGCATCACTGTGAAGGCAAAGTCTGAACTGATGTGGGCTACTGGGCTTTCATCCAAATGCTCGTTTCTTTTTTCTTCCTTCTTGTTAAAGGGAAGCAAAAAAGAGACTGCTGAGTGTGACAGAGCTTTGATTATTCTCTCTGGGGCCTTCATGTATTTTTTACACTAAGTTGGAGGTGGGAGGATTGAGGAGAGGCTGAGGAAGAAGAATGAAACCAGGATTCCTCTCTAACACCATCCTGCACTTTCAATGTTCTTGTAAGTGAGCTGTGCCCTTCATCTTGGGGCTTTGATGGCACTAGGCATGCCTTATTTATAGACAACAACTGGTACAGAACTTCAAAGGGGGCGCATATCCAAGCCAGAGATGTGGAGGGAACACTCTGAAGTGCTAAGTTCTCAAATTTAGAATGGAAAAAAACGCTCCACAACAACTTCTGAGACCTGGCTCTGAACCATGCCAAGAATGCCCAATTGTCCCCCAGTGTAGTAGATGGCCAAAGCTCTTTATGTCCATTCCAGAAGTCTAGCTTTCGGCCAAGGCAGGCAATCCAAATGGGCTTTATTTGCCTTTCTGCCACCATCTGACAAACTGTCATATTTACCAAATTAGCCCATGTCCATTAGAGACCATTACTCCCAGAAAATGAACAACTAATTTTCATCTTAAAATCTTTAAAAATAAATAAAAGCCAGTGTAGAAGAGTGAATAATGGCTCTCCCAAATACGTTTATGTCCTAATCTCCAGAATTTGTGAATAGGTTACCTTACACGGTAAAAGGGGCCTTGTTTATGTGATAAAGTTGGGATGGGGAGACAATCCTAGGTTATCCGGTGGGCCCCATGTAATCACAGGGTCCTCAGAAGAGGAGAGCAGGAGGATTTGAGTCAGTCATAGAAACTGTGATGATAAAAGCAAGAGATTGATGTGCATGGGAAAGGGGCCATGAGAATGCAGGCACCTCTAGAAGCTACAAAAAAAAAAAAAAAAGACAGGAAAACAGATTTGCACCTCAGAGTCTCGAGAAGAAACAAGTCCTGCCAACACCTTGACACTAGCCCAGTAAGACTGATTTTGGACTTCTGTCCTCCAGAATTGTAATGGAATAAATGAACCTTGTTCTAATCCACTAAGTTTCTGGTACTTCGTTACAGCCACTACAGGAATCCACCACAGCCAAGAAAGATTGTCATTTGGTGCCATTAGAAGTACACATGTTCCTTTTAGAAGACATAGGTGCAATTATCCACAAAACACAGTGAGTTACTTAGCTCCTGCATTATCCTTGTAATATTTCACCCTCTCTCTCCTCCTACACTCTCCAAATAACCAAAAATATCCAAGAAGCAGGTTCTTAACTGAGGTTTGAGTAAAATGTCCCCCCGCCAGAAAGGCAAGAAAACTATCTTTTTTAGTTTGGGGGATATAAACTTGTATGTACTCATGTAGATGAAAGAAACAGAAAGGACATACACATCAAAATGGGGTTGGTTAATCATTCACTAATACGATGATGAGTTTTTAATTTCTTCATTTTTATATTTTCCCATTTTATTTATTTATTTTTATTTATTTTTTTTATTATACTTTAAGTTCTAGGGTACATGTGCATAACGTTTATATCATGTATAACTCCCCAGTGCAATCCCTCCCTCCTCCCCCCTCCCCATGATAGGCCCCAGTGTGTGATGTTCCCCTTCCCGAGTCCAAGTGATCTCATTGTTCAGTTCCCACCTATGAGTGAGAACATGCGGTGTTTGGTTTTCTCTTCTTGTGATAGTTTACTAAGAATGATGGTTCCAGCTGCATCCATGTCCCTACAAAGGACACAAACTCATCCTTTTTTATGGCTGCATAGTATTCCATGGTGTATATGTGCCACATTTTCTTAATCCAGTCTGTCACAGATGGACATTTGGGTTGAATCCAGGTCTTTGCTATTGTGAATAGTGCCGCAATAAACATACGTGTGCATGTGTCTTTGTAGTAGAGTAATTTATAATCCTTTGGGTATATACCCAGTAGTGGGATGGCTGGGTCATATGGTACATCTAGTTCTAGATCCTTGAGGAGTCGCCATACTGATTTCCATAATGGTTGAACTAGTTTACAATCCCACCAACAGTGTAAAAGTGTTCCTATTTCTCCACATCCTCTCCAACATCTATTGTTTCCTGACTTCTTAATGATTGCCATTCTAACTGGTGTGAGATGGTATCTCATTGTGGTTTTGATTTGCATTTCTCTGATGGCGAGTGATGACGAGCATTTTTTCATGTGTCTGTTGGCTGTATGGATGTCTTCTTTTGAGAAATGTCTGTTCATATCCTTTCCCCACTTTTTGATGGGGTTGTTTGTTTTTTTCTTGTATATTTGTTTGAGTTCTTTGTAGATTCTGGATATTAGCCCTTTGTCAGATGAGTAGGTTGCAAAAATTTTCTCCCATTCTGTAGGTTGCCTGTTCACTCTGATGGTAGTTTCTTTTGCTGTGCAAAAGCTCTTTAGTTTAATTAGATCCCATTTGTCAATTTTGGCTTTTGCTGCCGTTGCTTTTGGTGTTTTAGACATGAAGTCCTTGCCCATGCCTATGTCCTGAATGGTACTACCTAGATTTTCTTCTAGGGTTTTTATGGTATTAGGTCTAATATTTAAGTCTCTAATCCATCTTGAATTAATTTTCGTATAAGGGGTAAGGAAAGGATCCAGTTTCAGCTTTCTACTTATGGCTAGCCAATTTTCCCAGCACCATTTATTAAATAGGGAGTCCTTTCCCCATTTCTTGTTTTTGTCAGGTTTGTCAAAGATCAGATGGCTGTAGATGTGTGGTATTATTTCTGAGGACTCTGTTCTGTTCCATTGGTCTATATCTCTGTTGTGGTACCAGTACCATGCTGTTTTGGTTACTGTAGCCTTGTAGTATAGTTTGAAGTCAGGTAGCGTGACGCCTCCAGCTTTGTCCTTTTGACCTAGGATTGTCTTGGCAATGCGGGCTCTTTTTTGGTTCCATATGAACTTTAAAGCAGTTTTTTCCAATTCTGTGAAGAAACTCATTGGTAGCTTGATGGGGATGGCATTGAATCTATAAATCACCTTGGGCAGTATGGCCATTTTCACGATATTGATTCTTCCTATCCATGAGCATGGTATGTTCTTCCATTTGTTTGTGTCCTCTTTGATTTCACTGAGCAGTGGTTTGTAGTTCTCCTTGAAGAGGTCCTTTACATCCCTTGTAAGCTGGATTCCTAGGTATTTTATTCTCTTTGAAGCAATTGTGAATGGAAGTTCATTCCTGATTTGGCTCTCTGCTTGTCTGTTACTGGTGTATAAGAATGCTTGTGATTTTTGCACATTAATTTTGTATCCTGAGACTTTGCTGAAGTTGCTTATCAGCTTAAGGAGATTTTGGGCTGAGACGATGGGGTTTTCTAAATATACCATCATGTCATCTGCAAACAGGGACAATTTGACTTCTTCTTTTCCTAACTGGATACCCTTGATTTCTTCTCTTGCCTGATTGCCCTAGCCAGAACTTCCAACACTATGCTGAATAGGAGTGGTGAGAGAGGGCATCCCTGTCTTGTGCCAGTTTTCAAAGGGAATTTTTCCAGTTTTTGCCCATTCAGTATGATATTAGCTGTGGTTTGTCATAAATAGCTCTTATTATTTTGAGGTACGTTCCATCAATACCGAATTTATTGAGCGTTTTTAGCATAAAGGGCTGTTGAATTTTGTCAAAAGCCTTTTCTGCATCTATTGAGATAATCATGTGGTTCTTGTCTTTGGTTCTGTTTATATGCTGGATTACGTTTATTGATTTGCAAATGTTGAACCAGCCTTGCATCCCAGGGATGAAGCCCACTTGATCATGGTGGATAAGCTTTTTGATGTGCTGCTGAATCCGGTTTGCCAGTATTTTATTGAGAATTTTTGCATCGATGTTCATCAGGATATTGGTCTAAAATTCTCTTTTTTTGTTGTGTCTCTGCCAGGCTTTGGTATCAGGATGATGTTGGCCTCATAAAATGAGTTAGGGAGGATTCCCTCTTTTTCTATTGATTGGAATAGTTTCAGAAGGAATGGTACCAGCTCCTCCTTGTACCTCTGGTAGAATTCAGCTGTGAATCCATCTGGTCCTGGACTTTTTTTGGTTGGTAGGCTATTAATTGTTGCCTCAATTTCAGAGCCTGCTATTGGTCTATTCAGGGATTCAACTTCTTCCTGGTTTAGTCTTGGAAGAGTGTAAGTGTCCAGGAAATTATCCATTTCTTCTAGATTTTCTAGTTGACTTGCGTAGAGGCGTTTATAGTATTCTCTGATGGTTGTTTGTATTTCTGTGGGGTCGGTGGTGATATCCCCTTTATCATTTTTTATTGCATCTATTTGATTCCTCTCTCTTTTCTTCTTTATTAGTCTAGCTAGCGGTCTGTCAATTTTGTTGATCTTTCCAAAAAACCAACTCCTGGATTCATTGATTTTTTGGAGGGTTTTTTGTGACTCTATCTCCTTCAGTTCTGCACTGATCTTAGTTATTTCTTGCCTTCTGCTAGCTTTTGAATGTGTTTGCTCTTGTCTCTCTAGTTCTTTTAATTGTGATGTTAAAGTGTCAATTTTAGATCTTTCCTGCTTTCTCTTGTGGGCATTTAGTGCTATAAATTTCCCTCTACACACTGCTTTAAATGTGTCCCAGAGATTCTGGTATCTTGTATCTTTGTTCTCATTGGTTTCAAAGAACATCTTTATTTCTGTTTTCATTTCGTGATGTACCTAGTAGTCATTCAGGAGCAGGTTGTTCGGTTTCCATGTAGTTGAGCGCTTTTGATTGAGTTTCTTAGTCCTGAGTTCTAGTTTGATTGCACTGTGGTCTGAGAGACAGTTTGTTATAATTTCTGTTCTTGTACATTTGCTGAGGAGTGCTTTACTTCCAATTATGTGGTCAATTTTGGAATAAGTGCGATGTGGTGCTGAGAAGAATGTATATTCTGTTGATTTGGGGTGGAGAGTTCTATAGATGTCTATTAGGTCCGCTTGGTGCAGAGCTGAGTTCAATTCCTGGATATCCTTGTTAACTTTCTGTCTCGTTGATCTGTCTAATGTTGACAGTGGAGTGTTGAAGTCTCCCATTATTATTGTATGGGAGTCTAAGTCTCTTTGTAGGTCTCTAAGGACTTGCTTTATGAATCTGGGTGCTCCTGTATTGGGTGCATATATATTTAGGAGAGTTAGCTCTTCCTGTTGAATTGATCCCTTTACCATTATGTAATGGCCTTCTTTGTCTCTTTTGATCTTTGAGGGTTTAAAGTCTGTTTTATCAGAGACTAGGATTGCAACCCCTGCTTTTTTTTGTTCTCCATTTGCTTGGTAGATCTTCCTCCATCCCTTTATTTTGAGCCTATGTATGTCTCTGCATGTGAGATGGGTCTCCTGAATACAGCAGACTGATGGGTCTTGACTCTTGATCCAGTTTGCCAGTCTGTGTCTTTTAATTGGAGCATTTAGTCCATTTACATTTAAGGTTAATATTGTTATGTGTGAACTTGATCCTGTCATTATGATATTAACTGGTTATTTTGCTCGTTAGTTGATGCAGTTTCTTCCTAGCCTCGATGGTCTTTACATTTTGGCATGTTTTTGCAATGGCTGGTACCGGTTGTTCCTTTCCATGTTTAGGGCTTCCTTCAGGGTCTCTTGTAAGGCAGGCCTGGTGGTGACAAAATCTCTAAGCATTTGCTTATCTGTAAAGGATTTTATTTCTCCTTCACTGATGAAACTTAGTTTGGCTGGATATGAAATTCTGGGTTGAAAATTCTTTTCTTTAAGAACGTTGAATATTGGCCCCCACTCTCTTCTGGCTTGTAGAGTTTCTGCCGAGAGATCTGCTGTTAGTCTGATGGGCTTCCCTTTGTGGGTAACCCGACCTTTCTCTCTGGCTGCCCTTAAGATTTTTTCCTTCATTTCAACTTTGGTGAATCTGGCAATTATGTGTCTTGGAGTTGCTCTTCTGGAGGAGTATCTTTGTGGCGTTCTCTGTATTTCCTGAATTTGAATGTTGGCCTGCCCTACTAGGTTGGGGAAGTTCTCCTGGATGATATCCTGAAGAGTGTTTTCCAACTTGGTTCCATTTTCCCCCTCACTTTCAGGCACCCCAATCAGACGTAGATTTGGTCTTTTTACATAATCCCATACTTCTTGCAGGCTTTGTTCATTTCTTTTTCTTCTTTTTTCTTTTGGTTTCTCTCTCGCTTCATTTCATTCATTTGATCCTCAATCACTGATACTCTTTCTTCCAGTTGATCGAGTCGGTTACTGAAGCTTGTGCATTTGTCACGTATTTCTCGTGTCATGGTTTTCATCTCTGTCATTTCGTTTATGATCTTCTCTGCATTAATTAGTCTAGCTGTCAATTCTTCCACTCTTTTTTCAAGATTTTTAGTTTCTTTGCGCTGGGTACGTAATTCCTCCTTTAGCTCTGAGAAGTTTGATGGACTGAAGCCTTCTTCTCTCATCTCGTCAAAGTCATTCTCTGACCAGCTTTGATCCGTTGCTGGCGATGGGCTGCGCTCCTTTGCAGGGGGAGATGCGCTCTTATTTTTTGAATTTCCAGCTTTTCTGCCCTGCTTCTTCCCCATCTTTGTGGTTTTATCTGTCTCTGGTCTTTGATGACGGTGACGTACTGATGGGGTTTTGGTGTAGGTGTCCTTCCTGTTTGATAGTTTTCCGTCTGACAGTCAGAAGGACTGTCTGTTGGTCTGTTGGAGATTGCTTGAGGTCCACTCCAGACCCTGTTTGCCTGGGTATCAGCAGCAGAGGTTGCCGAAGATAGAATATTGCTGAACAGCGAGTGTACCTGTCTGATTCTTCCTTTGGAAGTTTCCTCTCAGGGATGACTCCACCCTGTGAGGTGTGGGGTGTCAGACTGCCCCTAGTGGGGGATGTCTCCCAGCTAGGCTACTCAGGGGTCAGGGACCCACCTGAGCAGGCAGTCTGTCCGTTCTCAGATCTCAACCTCCGCGTTGGGAGATCCACGGCTCTCCCCAAAGCTGTCAGACAGAGTCGTTCGCGTCTGCACCGGCCCCCGCTGCTTTCCCCTATTGGACCTCAGCTGTGGGCTGTCCCCAGAGGTGGAGTCTACAGAGACAGGCAGGTTTCCTTGAGCTGCTGTGAGCTCCACCCAGTTCGAGCTTCCCAGAGGCTTTGTTTACCTACTTAAGCCTCAGCAATGGCGGGCGCCCCTCCCCCAGCCTCGCTGCTACCTTGCGGATAGATCTCGCAGACTGCTGTGTTAGCAGTGAGGGAGGCTCCGTGGGCGTGGGACCCTCCCGGCCAGGTGTGGGATATATTCTCCTGGTGTGCCTGTTTCCTTAAAGCGCAGTATTGGGGTGGGAGTTACCCGATTTTCCAGGTGTTGTGTGTCTCAGTTCCCCTGGCTAGGAAAACGGATTTCCTTCCCCCTTGCGCTTCCAGGTGAGGCGATGCCTCGCCCTGCTTCAGCTCACGCTGGTCAGGCTGCAACAGCTGACCCGAACCGATTGTCCGGCACTCCCTAGAGAGATGACCCCAGTACCTCAGTTGAAAATGCAGAAATCACCGGTCTTCTGTGTCACTCGCGCTGGGAGTTGGTGACTGGAGCTGTTCCTATTCGGCCATCTTCGACAATTTTTTTTTTAAAGTTCCCCAGATGAATCCAAAGTGTGGCATGGTGAGAAGCAGTAGGAATGGCATATATAAGATTATTCCAAGTCAGTGCTGCTAGAAATGACAGGTGATGTATGGTATGTATATATCTCAATAAAGCTGAAGAAAAAGAGAGAGAGAGAGGAAGGAAGGGAGGGACGGAGCATATTTTCCCATTTTAAAATAAATGTATATATTCTGTGTCATAAGGGATTTTAAGTGACATCACGTACAGTAACAGTATTATCTTTTGTGATTTAAAATATTTTATTTTGCAGACACTGCCACAGTCACTTCCCAAGTTTAGTATAATTGCATAGAAAACTCAGGATCTGACTGGACCCACGGGGAGACAATATTCAGCCCTTGAAGATGAACACAGAACCAGATTGCTGTAAGTAAATACTAAGTAGGAAAAGATGATCACCGAAAATATTTTCCCACCAAATCAACTTCACAGAGAACATTAGAGCAAGTTCTTTCATTTGAGGTAGTCTTCAAAAGGATATTCTGTGCAACTCAGTAATTTAGAGGGGCAGTCCACAAAAAAATAAGTCTGTGGTCACATAAGTTAAGACAGTGATAAAAGTTATACTCTTCCCTAAAGATTTGCAGAGTATACTGACTTATTAAAGCCTCTGAGAAATACTGCTTAATGGAATCCTATTTAAGTTTGTTCAAGTATTTCCCAAATACTTATTTCATCACAGAGCCATTGTTTTACTTGGATCTAGTGTTTTTAATATTCTTTAAGAAATTCTGATTTATAGACTTGGATGCAAAAAGCCCCAATATGTTTTCTGGGAGAAGCAACATATTCCACAGACATCAAATGGGATTTCAGAAATTGATTTTTCTGCAGACTGGTAGAGTTCGACCATTTCCAGAAGAACTAGCTACCTGGTCCATGCTGTTTATTCTTTTGAATGCCAACGCATCCCTTATTCACAAAAGAACTTATGAGATGAGCTAGGAGCAAAGAGATTTGATCTCTAAAGTTCTGGCATGTAGAACCAATGAAAGAGCTTAGAGACATCCTGGGAACTAGGCAATGGCATCATTGCTTCTCATGGAACTTTGAGCTGGGGGAACCCCAGGTATTTAAGCCTTTCTACAGAAAGGTGATACAATACAAGTGTGCAGACTCAATATTTCTCTTCAGATGGTCCTTCTCAGCTATGTGGAGGAAACTGAGGCATCTTAGCAAAGTCATCATCACCAGGTAGCCTCTGAAAAGGAATCATTCCAGAAGATAGTGGGGCATCAGAATTAAGGGGGTTAGATCTGGAAGAGGAACAGGGTGTAGCCGTGCAGATTAACACCAGCAGGGGCCGGGACGGAAAAGGAATCTGAAGGGAGTCGCAAAGCAAAACATGGTCAAAGGTGTTTAAAAGCAGAGAAGTGACATCCCCACTGCTCCATGGTCTTGCTGATCTCGTGGGCTGGGAAGTTTGACATTTGGATCAAAGCATATTCGAATTATCAATCTATTGATTGTCAATTCACTATTATCATATCAATCACCTCATCTAACTGCCTCGTTTTAATAATGATGAGGAAACTGAGACCCAGAGGCAGCCTGGCTTGCCCAAGATTCCATAGCTGGCTGGGAGCAGAGGCACACCCAGTACCCAGCTCAGTGGCATGCCCATTGCACCTGAACTGCCTCAAATGGGCTTCCTTCCCTATCAGAGACACTGAAAGAATGGAAATCCTAAGGCATGTTGCATGTGATTGTTCTTGTGGCCTTAGCATTGGCTCCTTTTACAAACCTGGCCTCAATTTAAGCCATGCTTTTAGAATAAGCTGTTTTTTCCATTTGTCTATCTCAGGGGTAAAGAGAGTTAATTCTAGTAATTTACATATAAAGACAGGGAGCAGAATATGATGAATACCCAGCCAAACCTCAAAGGGTGGGGTCCAGATAGCCTGGCCCCCTTTAATAAATATAAAGCTCAGAAACAGATCATTCTCTGAGTTTCACTCTCATTACACCAGAGTCTCCCCAGCAGCATGCTTATGCAGGTGAAATATGGATAAAATGAGTTCCAAGTGCTGACTTACATAACTCAAGACATGTAATATAGCGCTTGAAGGGAATGGGAGGAAATGGAGAGGAGCTGTCCCACCTGGTTGTTTTGCCTTGACGGTAATGAACAAGGGAGTGAGGGAGGAAGAGTTGTGGTGTAGGATATGTATACCATTCCCCAAGGTTTGTCTTTTTGTGTGCTGTGTTGTTTAGCACCAGCTGGCTGCCTTCTTGAATAGCAGTCCATTCCTTGTTCACTAAATCAATACACCATCACTACACCCCAAATCAATGTACCATCCCTCCCCACCCCCAGGTATGGGATCTGAGAAAGTCACCTGATTTGGGTGGAGGGCTGTTACAAAGGGGCTGGGCCAGGTTCAGGAAACACACCAAGCCTCTGGCAGGAATTGAAGGTTGCTGAACTAAATTAGAAACCAGACCAGATTTGCCTTCTGTCCTTTCACCTCCAGGAAGCCAGTTTCTCCCTCTTCCTCCACCCCCTTGTCCCATATTTGCTCTGGAAAAGTCCTCCAGCTGGAGCTGTTTTCCCAGGGTCTTTCAAAAGATTTACACATATGCACCATTAGCTGAGAACACTTTCTAGTAAATGACCTCCTTTTGCTCTATCCCACCGTCAATGGGCCCCTCTTGGGGCTCAGATTCTCCTCCTCTCTGTACACATGGTGAAGGGAAAGCCACTGTGGAGAGGCAGAAAGAGCCTGGTTTGACTGCTGCAATCCCTCAACCTCTCTGTCTTTCAGATTCTTCCTTAGTCAGATGAAGGAGGTAATTGATCTGCTTCTTCTGAAGATTAGATGAGAGAACAATTATAAATTTATTTTGTAGACATAAAGTGTCCTCAAATGCAAGACATTAGTGTTATTTGAAAATTTTACTAAGAGGATGTATTCCCGCATAACGGGTGTGATTCAAAAAACAGAGATGAGTGGTGCCGAGAATGAAGGTAATGAAATAAATGAAGGTAATGAATGATACTAACAATATGTTTCAGAGCCAAATGAGGATAAGAAAGAACATAAATACAATAATATTATTATGTGCTCAATTAATTTAAATAAATTGCTGAATTTAAATTAGATTTCATAATACTATACTTCAAACTGAATTGGAAACTAAATTGAAATGATATAGAAAGGTTTAAAAGGAAAGGTAAGATTAAATGAAACAAATAATTTTTAGAAGTGTGGGTTGTTATAATGCTTATCATTCACCTCCATGCACAGTTGAAGGGAACACAGGAAGTTTCTGGTCCACTCTGCTCACTGCCCTCCAGAAGGCCCTTCCCAGCCCAGCGCCTTGTGACTCATCACCCGCGTTTGGAGCCTTCTGATCCCTGCACGCACTTCACCGCCATCCTCGAGGCTTCTCAAGGGCAATACGAGATTCCTGAAACGTGATCCCCAGCTCACTGTCCTGGGGACAGTTGTTCACAGTGGAAAAAATCTCCCTGTGGTATTCAGCCTGGTTGGCAGTCTCTGCTGAGGAAGGGGGAAAATTTGCAAGGGATTTGGTGGCACATTGCTAGCTTGCCCCACCTGCTCCCTCTCCTCCTGAAGGGCAGCAGCTGCCTGTCCTCAGAGCATGCCATCTCCTGCCCAAGAATTAAAAGATCTGACTGCACTTCCAGGTGCTTTGGAGTCAAAAGTTGCCTGGAGAAGCTGCGTAGAAGACCCTAGCACAAGCAAGATATTCATTCTAACAGCTGCTCCTAGGAAACCTGAGCAGAAGCAGAGTGAATCATGCCAAGTTGCTGAACCCAACCAAATTTGAATTTAAAATAAAATGTAACAGGACAACCAATTGAACTAATTTAAAAAGAGAAAAAAAGGAATGTAAAGAGAAGGAAAAGGGACTCATACTTTTCACTTATACCCTTTCACACTGAACTTTTTCACACTGAACTTTTTACAGTAAATATGTAATGAATTTTTCAAAGTATTTTAAACAGAAAAAGGAAAAAAAACAAAAATAAATGCATGATTTTCTACAACTGATTTAGGATAAAACAAAGATACTAAATATTCACAGAACTATATCAAAATCTTCTTTCTATTTAAGACACTTCCATTAGTCCTGCACTCCTTCATTCTTGAGCCATCTATCCCCTTGTTCCTTCATAACAGTGAATAACAGGGGTCTGATCACAGGCACACACAAAAGCCCCAAAGGGAGACAAGTGCTCCAATCTGCAGCAGGGCTGGGTGACTGTCACCATCCCTCACTCCTTCTTTATAGCCAGTTGGTAGGTGGGTCAGGCTCTCAGGTGATGTAGAAGGAAGACCTGAAAACAGAACTGAGTCTAATGACAGGGTTGCAATTGTGTTCAGAGTAATCCTGATGGGAGGGTGACAGATAGGACTCAGTGGAAGGAAGAGGTTGACCTTTGAAGGTTCCAACTGGAGACTGAGTACTATAATATGACACTCAATACAGCAAACGAATCTCCCCAGAGAGAAATAGCCATGCTGGAACTGCAAAAATATTCAGTGACTTTTGGTCTCACAGGTGCAATCTGATACCAGTTTTTGTTTATCATTCACTTCCATGGCTTCACATACTATCTGTGTGCCGATGACTCAAATCTTCTGAGCTCCTGACCTGAATATCCAACTGCCAACACAGTATTTCCACTCGGCTGTCTCTCAGACAGCCAAAACTCTGCAAGTCCAAAGACTTTGAGCCCTTGATCTTCTGCCTGAAATCTCTTCCTCCTCCAATGTTTTCTGTCTCCAGGAATAGAACAACTGTTCACATAGGTGCTTGTACTAGAAACTTGAGATTTGTTATTGACACAGCGTAGCTTCCCACTTCTAGTCAATCACCACGTCTTACAGATTCAGCTTCTTAACTGCTTCAAATATACCCTCTTTCCCCATCCCCACTGCCATGTCCCTAATTAGGTTATTACTCTTTCTCCCCTGAACTTCTGCAAGATCCCACTAACTTGTCACTCAATGTCTACACTCATTCTACCAATTCAAGTTGCCAAAACCATCTTTTTTCAATGGAAATCTAATTGGCATTTTTCTCCTCAAAATTGTCCAATGGCTTTCCAATAAAGTCGAGAATTTGTAATGGAGCTGCCTGCCAGAATCTACCTAATTACCTAATTTCTTTTTTCTTTCTTTTTTTTTTTCTTTTCTTTTTTTTTTTTTTTTTTTTTTTGAGAAAGAGTCTGGCTCTGTTACCCAGGCTGGAGTGTGATGATGCGATCTTGGATCACTGCAAACTCCACCTCCTGGGCTCAAACCATCCTCCCACCTCAGCCTCCTGGGTAGGTGGAACCACAGGTGTGTGCCACCATGCCCAGCTAATTTTTTTAT
The DNA here is from genome assembly GCF_009764315.1 of Trachypithecus francoisi. Lineage (NCBI taxonomy): Eukaryota > Metazoa > Chordata > Mammalia > Primates > Cercopithecidae > Trachypithecus > Trachypithecus francoisi. The sequence goes on from NW_022681455.1 coordinate 52,175,080, forward strand.
TTTTAGCAAAGACAGGGTTTCACTATGTTGCCCAGGCTGGTCCCAAACTCCTGGACTTAAGTGGATCCGCCCACCTCAGCCTCCTAAAGGGCTAGGATTACAGGCATGAGCTGCTGCACCTGGCCTGGAATCCGTCTAATTTTTCATTCACTCGGCAAATGTTTACTGAGAACTACCACGTGCAGGTAGGGCACAGACACTGAAATTCTGCAGTGAATAGAACCGACAAAAAGTCCTGCCTTCAGGAAGCTTACAGTTTAGTGGGAGACAGAGATAGTAAACAAGAACAGTAAGTAAAATAAATAACAGGTTGGACTGTATAAAGTGCCAAGGAGAAAAATAAAGAAAAGAGAGGAGATCTCATGATGGAAACTAGAATTTATGATAGGGAAGTAAAGAAAGCCATGAAAGAATGAAATTGCTAGCAAGACCATAGATATCTTGGGTGAGCGAGTTACTACCAGCAAAGGGACAGCAAGTGCAAAGACCCTGAGAAAGGAACCTGCTTGGCATGTTCAACATTTAGTGAGTAGACCAGGGTGACCAGAGTGAAAAAGAAAGAAAACGAGATCAGGGACAGTGGCTGGTATAGTATAGGAGATGTTGCATATAGGACCTTTTAAGTCATCAAAAGTAAAAGGCCTTTACTCAGCATAAGATGGGAAGAAGTGAAGGGTCATGAGCAAGGGAGTGACTTATGATTACCCACTGTGCATTCTGGGGATTTGTCTCAGGCACAGGAGATTGAGTATTAAATGAGATAGTCAAGGTCTGTGTTCCCGCCCAGGTTGCATCCTACTGGGGTAAGAAAGACAATATACAGTAAATAAAAAGTGAACAAGATAATCTCAGATCTTGAGAAACACTATCAATAAAAAAGTAAAACCTATAGTGATGAGATGGGAGTAACAAGGTTGATCAGCAATTTCAGACATTTAGGGAAAGCCATTCCAAGGCAGTGCTTGCTGAGACTGAAATGTAAAGAAGGAAGTAGCCTTGTGAAGATCTGGGGGCAGAGATTCCACAGAAAAGAACAAGTGCAGAGGGAGTAGAGTGGGTGTGGGCAGGAGTATCTGAGGAATGGAAGGGAGGCCTGTGTGGCTGGAGAAGAGTCTGTGGGTGGTGGCAGGGGCTGACGTGAGAGAAGCCAGCAGGGTGTATGCAGTTTATGGAGGAGGTCATGGCAAAGCTTTTTTCATATTTTATTTTATTTTATTTTATTTTGTTATTTATTTATTTTTATTTTATTTTATTTTTTTATTTTTATTTGATTTTTTTTTTGAGACGGAGTTTCGCTCTGTCGCCCAGGCTGGAGTGCAGTGGCACTATCTCAGCTCACTGCAAGCTCCGCCTTCCAGGTTCTCACCATTCTCCTGCCTCAGCCTCCTGAGTAGCTGTCATATTTTATTTTAAATAAAAGGGAACACTAGCCAGACATGGTGGCTCACCTCTGCAATCCCAGCACTTTGGGTAGCCGAGGTGGGAAAGATTCTAACTGGAAAACTTTAGACCAGGAATTTGAGATCAACTTGGGCCAAAAAAGTGAGACCCTCATCTCTAAAAAAAAAAAATGTTTTTAATTAGCCAGGCATGATGGTGACCTGTGGTCCCAGTTACACGGAAGGCTGAGGCAGGATGATCATCACTTGGACCCAGGAGGTTGAGGCTGCAGTGAGCCATGTTCGCACCACTCCAGCCTAGGTAACAAAGTGAAACTGTCTCAAAAAAAAAAAAAAGAAAAGAAAAGAAATAAAATGGTACCCATTAGAAAATGTTATAATAAAAAATCTGATTTGTTGTAATCAAATTACTTATAATAAAACATATAAGTAATCACATTACTTATAATAAAATAATCTGGTTTTTAAATATTATAGCTAATTTGGCACATTAATTTAAAGGGAAACAAAATCTGGCAAAAAATGCCAATGCCATCGGATAAGGTGGTGACAGAAGGGAGGAGATAGATATGCACACTATTTTGGAAGACTTGATGAAACACTGGGTATAGAGTGTGAAGAAAAAGCAATCAAAGTTGCCACCACCATAAATATGGGGTCTGAGCTACTGAGTGTCGTTTTCTGAGATAGAGGAAGAACATAAAGTAGAGGTGAGAATATAAAGTTATGATTTAGCCACATTAAATTAGAGAGGTACTTCTTAGACTTCCAAATGTAGAAGTCAGGTGGGAAGCTGGATATATGAGAAGAAAGACTGAGGATAAACAAGTCTGGAGTCATCTGCATGTGGATACTATGTAAAGCTTTGGGGCTGTGTAGAAAATCCCTAGGAAGGGATTCTAACTAGAAAGGTGGAAGAAGTTACCAGGGCACTCTAATATTTACAGGCCAAGCAAAGGGCCAAGAAAAAGTAACTGAGAAGATGTAGCAAGCGAATTGAATGCTATGGCTGAAATGCCAATACAGGACCAGAAAACCAATGGTTGAGCCTGGCAATCTGAGAGTCACTGGTGACCTTGCAAGAGTAATTTCACTGCAGGGAGGAACAGAAGCCCATCTGTTAAGAGGTGCAAATAAGATGAAAGCATGGATAAGAGACAATGAACAACTTTTTCAAGAAGTTTTGCTACGGCAGGTTGTTGTGGTGCTGGGGGTTGTTTTTAGTGATGATCTTGAAGCATGCTTATATGACAATGGAAAAGTTCCAGGAGAGAGAGGAAATGATTCTCAGTAAGGCGTGTAATCCTACTGCACTGTTCAGAATTTGTCCTAATTAATTCCAAGTTCCCAAAGGTGCATTCCAGTTGATGTTTCTAACCTTCCAGAACCATAGATTGTGCCTCCAGCTGTGGCTAGTCATTGGGGAAAAGATTGTCCTCAGTCATCAGGAGGCTAGATGATAGAGCATGAATGCATCAACTCAAATCCATTTACACAGCTGGGAAAGAACTCCAAATGCAGGCCATAAAAAGAGTGCATCAGCAATGGCACCAAAGTTACATGCAGTTGATTATTGTTGACTGACATACAGAACAAGCCTGCTTTTAAATTTGGGGGATGCTCTCAATACCCAGCAAGGATAGACAGCACCTCAGGACAGAGAATGCCTCTAAATCATTCCAATATCCACAGCACCTAGTATAATAATAGGCACATAGGAGCTATCCAATAAAAGTTTGTTGGATAAATGATAGGAAGGAAGGGAGGGAGTGAGGGAGGGAGGGAGGGAGGGAGGGAGGAAAAGGAGAAAGGGAAGGGGATGGTGAAGGGAGGGAGGGTGATGGGAGGGAAGGAGGGAATTTTGTAAGATGTAAGATTACTGTACAGATTCATAAGTCTAGAGATCTAAAGTACAACATGAAGATGACAGTTAATAAAATTGTATTAGGGAGCTTTTGTTAAATTAATAAATTTTACAAAAAAGGTAACTATGCGAGATGATAAATACATTAATCTACTTCACTATCATAATCTTACTATCTATATGTATTCTGTAATATCATGTTGTAAACCTCAAATACACACAATAAAATTTATTTCAAAAAAATATTACTGCCCCATCACGGTTCTAATGACCCATGTGAGTTTTTGTTTGCCTTCTTTACTTAGCGTTCTTCACCAACACCAAGTAAACTAAAGCACCTGTTAAAATTGGAATTTGTTAGGAAGCCGCTTCTCAGTACACACGCACACCATCCACACGAAAGCACACAATTTATGTATGGTGTATTACCCTCTCTTGGAGATAGGCAAAGGACCCCACTTGATCAGCCAAGATTTTAACTTGCAATTAATCAGTAAGGGTAAAAAAAAGAAGCATAGACCAATTCACAGGATCCCTTTCCCTCACCTGTAAAAAGACATTTATGATGCCGTAAAGATCAAAATGTTAAGAGGCCGGGGAAGAACCAGAGGAGGGCTGCCTTGTTATTTACTTTGCAAAGCAGAGGCTTCTTTCAGTGCTTCCTTGGAAATGAGAGTCAGCCTCGTGGTAAAACCATCCACCAGGGCAGTAAAGCCTGCCTGCCTCACCCTGACTAAGGGAATCCAAAGGAAAATATGGCCATGCATGTTTGTCTTCAAGAAAGAACCTGGATTCCTGCACTTATGAGCTCTGAGCTGGACGAAGAAACCAAAGGGAAATCTATACCAACTATAGCTGCTCCTGTTTCACTTCCTCCCCTTTGACAGCCACTGGGTCTGCTTCTACAAGCAATTTATGGTTTATGCAGCTGCTTTGACAACAGGTTTGGGGCTTCTTTGGTTTCAGCCATCAGCTCAGCTCCATGCAGCCCTCCTATATCTGCCAGGGCTTAGGAGGTGTGCTACCAGTCACCCCCATCACAGGAGCAGCAGATGTTCTAAGTAAGGGGAGGGGTAAGATTAATGTGTCTTTCCCCCTCCACCCTTACCATCCAAAGAGCATAGAGTGTCAACTCTGACTTTCTACAGGTACGGGCAGAAATAAGCTAAGAAGATGGATGTATACCACTCAGTAGCATGGCACAGTGTTCTCCACACATTTGTTTATTCAATGACACAAATATATGGGAGGGGAAAAGAGGACCAGCCAACTTCCTTGCCTTATAAAGTAAAGCAAAGCTGTCACTGAGGATGTCCAAAACTTCATCTTCAACCAAGTTCCCTCCCACCCCATGATTCAAACCATTTATCATGTATCCTACTAGATATCATCACAACATGCTTAAACTGAACTCATAATCTACCCTCCTAACATTTCTGCCAAATGGACATCTTCCTAAACTTGTTCCTCCCCTCCCAGCCCCCTACAATAGCCAAGTCTATGAAGTCCTCTTCCTATCTCTCAAACTCAGTTACCTCTCACCTCCTCCATAGCCATTACCCTCACTCTAGCACCCAATGCCTTTTGCCTGAATTACCATCGTTGTCTCCTAATTGGCCTCACTTCCTCAAATCTTGGAAATCTCTGGATCTAACAGTATGTGACAACACACCCTAAGGTGACCCCACTGCACCATGAACTTGTATAACACCCTCCCCTTCAGTATGTGCAGGACCTGTGACTTGTTTTACCTTAAACAGAATATGGCAAAGATGGTGGGCTGTCACTCCCTTGATTACGTTGCATTATGTAAGAATCCATCTTAGCCAAAAGAAGTGAGAGATTCTCTTTCTGACTTTGAAGAAGCAAGCAGCTGTGTTGGGAATTGCCTATGGTGAGGGCCATGTAGAACGGAGCTGTGAGCAGCCTATAGAAAATGAAGGGGGCTGACAGCTGACAGTCACTAAGAAGCCAGGGCTTCCATCTATACAGCTGCAGGGAAATGAATTCTAAAAAAAGAAAGAAAGAAAACCACTCATTGAACTTGGAAGCAGATTCTTCCCCAGTCAACTCTCAAGTCTCAAGTCTCTGGATGAGAATCCAGACCATGAGACACTTGATTGAAGCCCTGTGAGACTGTGCAGAGGACCCAGTTACACTGTGTTTGATCAGTCAGGTAAAAAACTGAGATAATCTTTGTGTGTTGTTTTAAGCCAGTAAGTTTGTGATAAATTGTTACTTAGCAATGACAACCAATAAAAGCACTAATACTTTATTCATGTTTAAACTCATGAAAAAGCAGTTTGATTATTTACTTCTTCAAACCCCTACTCCCTTGACTGCTATGTCCACTCCATTTTTTCTTAATCAGTGAGTATTCCTTCTGCAGTGCACATCCCTTAAACCATGGCACTTCCCAAGGCTCCACTGTTCACCACCTCCCCACTAGCTCTTTGTAGTCTCCTTAGTGTCATCTACTCCCTCTGCCTCTGCACTGATAAGTCTCAAATTCAGACCTATCTCCTGAACTGCAAAGGGGACAGATCCAGCTAGAGGACTCACAGGCCCCCAAAATTCAACCTGTCCGAAAGTAAAGCTATCATCCTTTCTGCTAAACTTGTCGTTACTCCTCTTCTCTCCTTATTTTATGGCCAGAACCTAGAATCACCCTAGACCCTTTCTTCCCTTCACACTGATGCCTTGTCAATGACCAAGACTCCATTGTTCGCCTTTTATTTCTCTACGTCTACTGCATCCTATTCTCTCCATACCTATCATCTTTGCCCTGGGTCAGGTCTTCATCCTCTCTCATGGTATATATCACAAGGACCTCATAATAGGCACTCTACTTCAAGCCTTGCCACCCTAAAATTCACCCCCTGCATAACTGCCAGAGGGGCTATACAAAACATAATCTGGCCACTATTCAAACTATTCAGTATAGCATCATGTCAAAGATATGCAAGATGCTCCACAACCTGGCCTTTGCCCATCTCCCCAATCTGAACTTCCATCACTTTACAAAGCCAACTTCAATAGCTTTACTGAAATATAACTAGCATATAATAAGCTAAACTTATTTAAAATGTATCATTTGATAAGTTTTGGGCATATGTATACATCCATGAAGCTATCACCACTATCAAGGTAGTGAAAATATCTCACTCCCAAAGGCTTACTCATGTTCCCTTACAATATCTCCCTCCCACCTTCCCCAACTCATCTTCCCAAGCAACCACCCATCTGCTGCCTGTCACTATACATTTATTTGCATGCTCTAGTTTTAAAATAAATAATTTATCTAGTATTTCTTATTTCTGTCTGGATTATTTCATTCTGCATAACTATTTTGATATGTATCCATATTGTTGTATGTATCAGTTACTAGTTAATTCGTTTTACTACTGAGTTGTCTATCATGTGTCTATGTCATAATATGTTTATCCATTCACCTGTTGATAGATAATTGGTGGTTTCCAGCTTTTTGCTTTTTACAAGTAAATGCACTGTGAATTTGGGTATGCAAGTCTTTGTATGAATATATGCTTTCTTTTGTGGAGGTAAACATCTAGAAGTAGGATGGCTGGATCATATAGTAAGTATATGTTTAACTTTTTAAGAAACTACCAAACTGTTTTTCAGAGTGGTTGTACCAATTTACATTTCCACCGGCAGTATATGAGAGTTCTAGTTCCTTCACATGCTCACCAACACTTGGTATGATCACTGATCACTTCTTTTCTTTTAATGATTCTAGTGGTATCCCATTATGGCTTTAATCCTCATATCCTTAACAACTAATAAGTTTAACATCTTTTCATGTGCTTATTCGCCATCAATATATTTTCCTTGATAAGGTGTCTGTTCAAATCTTTTGGTCACTTTTTTTGTAGGGGTAGACATGGTTTATTTTTTATTATTGAATTTTGAGAGTCCTTTATGTATTCTAGATAAAAGTTCTTTATGAGATATAAACTTCTGCAACTATTTCTCCCTAGTCTGCTTTTTTTAAGCTCTCAACAAAATGTTTTAATTTTGACGAAGCCTAATTTATCTTTTTTTGTGTGTGGATTAAGCCTAAGAAAACTTAGGCTTGACCCATAAAAGGTATTGGGCATAAGAAATCTTTGTGTGGGGGCGGAGCAAGATGGCCGAATAGGAACAGCTCCAGTCTCCAACTCCCAGCGCGAGCGACACAGAAGACCGGTGATTTCTGCATTTTCAACTGAGGTACTGGGGTCATCTCTCTAGGGAGTGCCGGACAATCGGTGCTGGTCAGCTGCTGCAGCCTGACCAGCGTGAGCTGAAGCAGGGCGAGGCATCGCCTCACCTGGAAGCACAAGGGGGAAGGAAATCCGTTTTCCTAGCCAGGGGAACTGAGACACACAACACCTGGAAAATCGGGTAACTCCCACCCCAATACTGCGCTTTAAGGAAACAGGCACACCAGGAGAATATATCCCACACCCGGCCGGGAGGGTCCCACGCCCACGGAGCCTCCCTCACTGCTAACACAGCAGTCTGCGGCGATCTATCCGCAAGGCAGCAGCGAGGCTGGGGGAGGGGCGCCCGCCATTGCTGAGGCTTAAGTAGGTAAACAAAGCCGCTGGGAAGCTCGAACTGGGTGGAGCTCACAGCAGCTCAAGGAAGCCTGCCTGTCTCTGTAGACTCTACCTCTGCGGACAGCGCACAGCTGCAGTCCAATAGGGAAAGCAGCGGGGGCCGGTGCAGACGCGAACAACTCTGTCTGACAGCTTTGGGGAGAGCCGTGGATCTCCTAACGCGGAGGTTGAGATCTGAGAACGGACAGACTGCCTGCTCAGGTGGGTCCCTGACGCTTGAGTAGCCTAGCTGGGAGACATCCCCCACTAGGGGCAGTCTGACAGCCCACACCTTACAGGGTGGAGTCATCCCTGAGAGGAAACTTCCAAAGGAAGAATCAGACAGGTACACTCGCTGTTCAGCAATATTCTATCTTCGGCAACCTCTGCTGCTGATACCCAGGCAAACAGGGTCTGGAGTGGACCTCAAGCAATCTCCAACAGACCAACAGACAGTCCTTCTGACTGTCAGACGGAAAACTATCAAACAGAAGGACACCTACACCAAAACCCCATCAGTACGTCACCGTCATCAAAGACCAGAGACAGATAAAACCACAAAGATGGGGAAGAAGCAGGGCAGAAAAGCTGGAAATTCAAAAAATAAGAGCGCATCTCCCCCTGCAAAGGAGTACAGCCCATCGCCAGCAACGGATCAAAGCTGGTCAGAGAATGACTTTGACGAGATGAGAGAAGAAGGCTTCAGTCCATCAAACCTCTCAGAGCTAAAGGAGGAATTACGTACCCAGCGCAAAGAAACTAAAAATCTTGAAAAAAGAGTGGAAGAATTGACAGCTAGACTAATTAATGCAGAGAAGATCATAAACGAAATGACAGAGATGAAAACCATGACACGAGAAATACGTGACAAATGCACAAGCTTCAGTAACCGACTCGATCAACTGGAAGAAAGAGTATCAGCGATTGAGGATCAAATGAATGAAATGAAGCGAGAAGAGAAACCAAAAGAAAAAAGAAGAAAAAGAAATGAACAAAGCCTGCAAGAAGTATGGGATTATGTAAAAAGACCAATCTACGTCTGATTGGGGTGCCTGAAAGTGAGGGGGAAAATGGAACCAAGTTGGAAAACACTCTTCAGGATATCATCCAGGAGAACTTCCCCAACCTAGTAGGGCAGGCCAACATTCAAATTCAGGAAATACAGAGAACGCCACAAAGATACTCCTCCAGAAGAGCAACTCCAAGACACATAATTGCCAGATTCACCAAAGTTGAAATGAAGGAAAAAATCTTAAGGGCAGCCAGAGAGAAAGGTCGGGTTACCCACAAAGGGAAGCCCATCAGACTAACAGCAGATCTCTCGGCAGAAACTCTACAAGCCAGAAGAGAGTGGGGGCCAATATTCAACGTTCTTAAAGAAAAGAATTTTCAACCCAGAATTTCATATCCAGCCAAACTAAGTTTCATCAGTGAAGGAGAAATAAAATCCTTTACAGATAAGCAAATGCTTAGAGATTTTGTCACCACCAGGCCTGCCTTACAAGAGACCCTGAAGGAAGCCCTAAACATGGAAAGGAACAACCGGTACCAGCCATTGCAAAAACATGCCAAAATGTAAAGACCATCGAGGCTAGGAAGAAACTGCATCAACTAACGAGCAAAATAACCAGTTAATATCATAATGACAGGATCAAGTTCACACATAACAATATTAACCTTAAATGTAAATGGACTAAATGCTCCAATTAAAAGACACAGACTGGCAAACTGGATCAAGAGTCAAGACCCATCAGTCTGCTGTATTCAGGAGACCCATCTCACATGCAGAGACATACATAGGCTCAAAATAAAGGGATGGAGGAAGATCTACCAAGCAAATGGAGAACAAAAAAAAGCAGGGGTTGCAATCCTAGTCTCTGATAAAACAGACTTTAAACCCTCAAAGATCAAAAGAGACAAAGAAGGCCATTACATAATGGTAAAGGGATCAATTCAACAGGAAGAGCTAACTCTCCTAAATATATATGCACCCAATACAGGAGCACCCAGATTCATAAAGCAAGTCCTTAGAGACCTACAAAGAGACTTAGACTCCCATACAATAATAATGGGAGATTTCAACACTCCACTGTCAACATTAGACAGATCAACGAGACAGAAAGTTAACAAGGATATCCAGGAATTGAACTCAGCTCTGCACCAAGCGGACCTAATAGACATCTATAGAACTCTCCACCCCAAATCAACAGAATATACATTCTTCTCAGCACCACATCGCACTTATTCCAAAATTGACCACATAATTGGAAGTAAAGCACTCCTCAGCAAATGTACAAGAACAGAAATTATAACAAACTGTCTCTCAGACCACAGTGCAATCAAACTAGAACTCAGGACTAAGAAACTCAATCAAAACCGCTCAACTACATGGAAACTGAACAACCTGCTCCTGAATGACTACTGGGTACATCACGAAATGAAAGCAGAAATAAAGATGTTCTTTGAAACCAATGAGAACAAAGATACAACATACCAGAATCTCTGGGACACATTTAAAGCAGTGTGTAGAGGGAAATTTATAGCACTAAATGCCCACAAGAGAAAGCTGGAAAGATCTAGAATTGACACTCTAACATCACAATTAAAAGAACTAGAGAGGCAAGAGCAAACACATTCAAAAGCTAGCAGAAGGCAAGAAACAACTAAGATCAGAGCGGAACTGAAGGAGATAGAGACACAAAAAACCCTCCAAAAAATCAATGAATCCAGGAGTTGGTTTTTTGAAAAGATCAACAAAATTGACAGACCGCTAGCTAGACTAATAAAGAAGAAAAGAGAGAGGTATCAAATAGATGCAATAAAAAATGATAAAGGGGATATCACCACCGACCCCACAGAAATACAAACAACCATCAGAGAATACTATAAACGCCTCTACGCAAGTCAACTAGAAAATCTAGAAGAAATGGATAATTTCCTGGACAATTACACTCTTCCAAGACTAAACCAGGAAGAAGTTGAATCCCTGAATAGACCAATAGCAGGCTCTGAAATTGAGGCAACAATTAATAGCCTACCAACCAAAAAAGTCCAGGACCAGATGGATTCACAGCTGAATTCTACCAGAGGTACAAGGAGGAGCTGGTACCATTCCTTCTGAAACTATTCCAATCAATAGAAAAAGAGGGAATCCTCCCTAACTCATTTTATGAGGCCAACATCATCCTGATACCAAAGCCTGGCAGAGACACAACAAAAAAAGAGAATTTTAGACCAATATCCCTGATGAACATCGATGCAAAAATTCTCAATAAAATACTGGCAAACCGGATTCAGCAGCACATCAAAAAGCTTATCCACCATGATCAAGTGGGCTTCATCCCTGGGATGCAAGGCTGGTTCAACATTTGCAAATCAATAAACGTAATCCAGCATATAAACAGAACCAAAGACAAGAACCACATGATTATCTCAATAGATGCAGAAAAGGCTTTTGACAAAATTCAACAGCCCTTTATGCTAAAAACGCTCAATAAATTCGGTATTGATGGAACGTACCTCAAAATAATAAGAGCTATTTATGACAAACCCACAGCTAATATCATACTGAATGGGCAAAAACTGGAAAAATTCCCTTTGAAAACTGGCACAAGACAGGAATGCCCTCTCTCACCACTCCTATTCAACATAGTGTTGGAAGTTCTGGCTAGGGCAATCAGGCAAGAGAAAGAAATCAAGGGTATCCAGTTAGGAAAAGAAGGAGTCAAATTGTCCCTGTTTGCAGATGACATGATGGTATATTTAGAAAACCCCATCGTCTCAGCCCAAAATCTCCTTAAGCTGATAAGCAACTTCAGCAAAGTCTCAGGATACAAAATTAATGTGCAAAAATCACAAGCATTCTTATACACCAGTAACAGACAAGCAGAGAGCCAAATCAGGAATGAACTTCCATTCACAATTGCTTCAAAGAGAATAAAATACCTAGGAATCCAGCTTACAAGGGATGTAAAGGACCTCTTCAAGGAGAACTACAAACCACTGCTCAGTGAAATCAAAGAGGACACAAACAAATGGAAGAACATACCATGCTCATGGATAGGAAGAATCAATATCATGAAAATGGCCATACTGCCCAAGGTGATTTATAGATTCAATGCCATCCCCATCAACCTACCAATGACTTTCTTCACAGAATTGGAAAAAACTGCTTTAAAGTTCATATGGAACCAAAAAAGAGCCCGCATTGCCAAGACAATCCTAAGTCAAAAGGACAAAGCTGGAGGCGTCACGCTACCTGACTTCAAATTATACTACAAGGCTACAGTAACCAAAACAGCATGGTACTGGTACCACAACAGAGAAATAGACCAATGGAACAGAACAGAGTCCTCAGAAATAATACCACACATCTACAGCCATCTGATCTTTGACAAACCTGAGAGAAACAAGAAATGGGGAAAGGATTCCCTATTTAATAAATGGTGCTGGGAAAATTGGCTAGCCATAAGTAGAAAGCTGAAACTGGATCCTTTCCTTACCCCTTATACGAAAATTAATTCAAGATGGATTAGAGACTTAAATGTTAGACCTAATACCATAAAAACCCTAGAAGAAAATCTAGGTAGTACCATTCAGGACATAGGCATGGGCAAGGACTTCATGTCTAAAACACCAAAAGCAAAGGCAGCAAAAGCCAAAATTGACAAATGGGATCTAATTAAACTAAAGAGCTTTTGCACAGCAAAAGAAACTACCATCAGAGTGAACAGGCAACCTACAGAA